>NW_017100161.1:3506417-3513148 GCF_001263275.1 Habropoda laboriosa | reverse complement strand
GACACTTCCTTCCACGTCAACCTTGCGCCGTCTTCGTTGTTCTTCCCTTTTTCCGCTCCCCGAGGCCCTTCTTGTCAGCCTCTTATATATTTCTGGGTTGCTCTTCTAGTGTCTCGTTTCTTGCATGTATTCGATCCTCCGTTGCCTTCCTCTATCTCTTGGGCTAGATTTCAAAATTGATTTCCTCGAGGACCGATTTTTTATATTCCACACATCTCGATTTACACGGTTATTTATGTGGTTAATTGACGACGTGCGAAATGCAGTCAAATTTCAGTGAAAAATCGCACATATTTATTTTGTATTTACCGACCAAGTGAAAATACAAATGAGAGTTTCGAGACTTTCACGGCCCGGATTAATATGAGTGGAATTATTTGAGGCTTCCGGGTGTGAGCCGAACATTCCGACGTTTCGACAGCATTGGTCTGGAGACGTAGTGATAATGGTGTGCGTCAGGGTGTTCACTTCTATAAGTACCCATGTTCGTTTGAATCAATTAAAAATCAATTAAAATCAAATAATTGGTAATAGGTTAACCCTATCTGGAGCACCCTCCTCCCGTTGATGAATTGATTTTTAATTGATTCATATGAACATGGGTACTTATAGGAGTGACACCCTGACGCACACCATTATGAGTACGTCTCCAGGCCCTGATGAAGCTAGCTGCAATGCTGGCGAAACGTCGGAATGTAAATTCGGAAGCCTCAAATAATTCCACTCATAAAAATACAAAATTCCTGTCACTCCGTACAACAAGAATCAACGAAGCGGAGAAATGAGAATTGTTCGTAAACGAAACGACATAGACAGAGAGAACACTTCCCCGCATAAACTTAAAGAAGCGGAGCTTCGAAACTTCACCAAACTCTCGCAACTCCGGCAACCTTTCACACCTCCCTTGTAAATACCCCGACGATTCTTCAGCGTAAAACAAACGCGTAGCAAGAAAATTCGTAGCTGTGCAACGCGGCCAGTTGGAGGCAGAAACCGAACAGCCGGCAGCGACTTTGTTGTCGGCGGTTTCCGGCAAGTTCGCGCTCCTTTGGAAAAGTTACCCCGGCGTTAATACAGTCGAGGCGACCGGCTTAACGAAGTTATTCTACCTGGCAGCTCAGTTCCCTCCGCCTCTTTCTTCCGCACACTTTTTCCTCCATTTTTTCCCCTCTTCACTTCTTTCTTTTTTTCACCGTTCGCCCGGCACCTTGTAGCCCTCGACGCGAGACAATGGCGCGCTTTAAGCGACCGTCAGGACGCCGTGAAACGGGAGACGAGCTGAAAAATAGAGGAAAAACGAAAGAGAGCCGGTGGAAGCGGAGAAACGACGTCAGCGGATCCGCCTGACGTCGTTTCCGCTGGAACGAGCGACGAACTTTCCCACCGAGGCACGTGTGTCGGCATCGGTAACCTTTAAACTCTCGACGCAACGGCTGGGACTTTAACGAAGCCAATCGGCTCCTCGGAACAGTTCTCAGAGGAGCTTTGAATTTTACGCGCAGAAAAATCGGGGGTTACGGTAGGTGTTTTTTTTTTTCTATTTTGCAGCAGCAGCAGAAGGTTGTATTACTCGATCCCTCTTCCTTGTCCACCGGAGAAATTGTTAACATCTGGCTCGAGTTTCGGTGAAAAGGCGAGCGTAATAGAGAGCGGGGTTGTAATTAAAAATGCAGAGTGGTGAAGTGGCAGGGGCACGTTAAAGTGTAAATTGGACAGGGGAAGAAGGCTAAATGTTACGAAACGGTGATAATTGGTGAAATTTCCGGGGGCTTGTAAGAGGGTCCATCGAAAATCTGCAGTTCTTTCCTTGCCTTTATGACCGCTGCCTATGTGTCCGCCTGAGCTGGCTAATTGGTCTTCGAGAAAAGTGCTTTTAGCGAATAAAACGAGAAATTCCAAGGTTTACGACGCGTCCTCCTGTTATTAAAGAGTTGAAAAATAAAATTCTCCGTCTGGAATGAGACACTAAGTACTAAATAGCAGAACACTTTTTTTTTTTTTTAATTGGGTATTCAGTCACTTCTATATCAACCTTTCCAAGATTACCTTTACAACGTTTCGTGAAGAAACCGACGAAAGATTAAGATATTCAAAGTTTTACCCGGCGAACGTTCCAGATTTTCACAAAGATCGAAAAATAAATTTGTCCAACGTTCCAAAAACTAGATTACCCGCTTGACAGTAGGAAAATTCGAGACGTCGAGATCGTTTCGCTAGGAGACCGTCACGAATTAATATCGAGCGATCCGTCATGGCGGCGAAGAGGGCAGGAGTAATCAGCGCGATGGTGAACGCTGGCAATCCCGTTGTCGTCGACCGGTAAACAGCATTAGGAAGGAACATCGCGCGCATGTATCATTGCCCTGTCATCCTTCTGACCGATTGGATCTGAAATTGGAAGGTGGATGATCCCTGCCTCGAAACCGATCGAACAAATCCGTGCAGGCGTTTACTTCGAAATTACACGCTCTCCTCCTGCATCGAGCTCGATTCGATTTCACTCTCGATCCATTCTCGATTCGCGTACAAACCGTAATCTTTCACGAACCGTACTACAAATTCTTCTCCGCGACTTCTACTCGCACGTCAGGCCATTATTCTTCCGAATAATTAGAGTTTCTCGTTTCTCCAACGTTATCTCCCGCGAACGATCTAAATGAAATTCTAATCTAGATCTAGCACGGTTGCCGTACTTTCACTGGAAGTGCATCTGTAAAGACGGCCGAGTGAATCTATCGGACGGGGTCGACCCGGTTTTCCAGCAATTGCGAAATCAGATGCGCGCGAGGAAGGCTTACCGAGGAGAGTTGCACGACTAATTAACGGTCGTTCCGCGATTTCTCGATGGAGCAACATCGTTAGCGGTCTGCTTTTTTCACCGCGGCAACGACTTCAACGCTCGGGAAAACCCGACTTCTTTTCACCGGCGTGAGGTAACCCGTGGATTTTTCGTTCTGTCGAATCTCGAGACGATCGATCAATAATGCGGGAATGCGTGTTTAGAAAGAGGTTACGGAGGGATTTAATCGGTGATTAAGCAGACGTGTGTTATTAATAATCGAAGGTAATTACGCGGGCGTTTTGAATGGACGATCATTTTTACGAGCGGTTGTAAAGTTGTCTTCGTAAGTCGATGCCGAGGATAGAGAGACTCCTCGAGTTGGAATCGTAATTGATACTTTCACTCACTTACCTGTTGATCGAACACACGACGGCTGGCTGCGCGGTTCGACATTTTGATTCCTCCGCGACACGTTAGGTAGCGAGGTTTTTTGAAATCCGTCCGTGTCTAGTCTTCCTGCTGGTAAAGATCGGAGCGATAAATTTTCTCTACTCCGCGGACGTGATTCCGACGTGTTCCTGGTTATCGATATATCGCTCCTCGTGATGGACATGACGGCGTTTCGAGTGGTAGTGATTCGGGGATCAATCATAGCTGTTTGGTCAGTTAGAGTTACAAATGTCAAGGAGAGATCGGGAAGATATTTTTGTAGTGCGATCTCTGTCCTCTTTTCGGACGAATGGAATGGCAAATGATAAACGACGAAGAAGGCACTTTTTTGGAATTTTCTTTAATTCGGTGTCTGGCACAATTTTTTTTATAAAATAGTTTCTAGATTACAGTTTGCAAAAATGAAGAATTTTGTGGTTTTCATTGAGAGTTAACGAAACGTGAGTTTTATTGCGAGCCTGATTCTAAACGCGATTAAATATGATAATGGCGAATAGTCAGGATCTCCGGCGAAATTTCACCACACGGAGCCAGCGTCCGGCTATTTTCCCGCTGCACTCGCCGGTGCCAATAACACGCGAGCGGATAAGCCGTTGACATCGGAAACAGGCTGCGTCGGCCATACGCGCGCCGGGTGACAGCTCGATGAAGCGAACATGATCGTTCCGAGCGATCGAGTACACAGAATCTCTTTCACCCTTCCGATGACAACGAACGCTCGTCTGGTAATTCTTTAATGCGCGCTAATTGCCGCGGAACGATTAACGGAGAACACGGAGCCCCTTGAAGAGGCACCCGAAAAATCTCACGATTATACTTTCTTCCGATTAATTTTTATTTGCACGTTACACTGTCGTCGCGGTTATTCACGACCGACGTTAAAATAAACACCGTCGATTAACTGATAATTTTGATTTTTCAAAAAAGAATCGTGAAAATTCCCCAGTGAACGTGAAGTCTGCTGAAAAACAAGAACGAAGAGAAAATGCAGAGAGAGAGAGAGGGTAGAACAGAAAATCTTGGGAGAGTACGTGGAATCAAAGGGCAATTCGGAGTAAAACCCTCGGTTCTCCCGCTCTTATTTTTCCACCATCGAGCCGAACAGTGCGAGCATCGACGAGGGGTTGTGTGTCAAAACATCGCAGCTGGAAATCGCGGAAAACGTTGAACCAGGGACGAGCTCGTCAGAGGGCAGCGACAAAGTCGATTGTGCTGGTGGCGTAATTCGAATTGTCGATTGAACGGGCAACGGCAGCATGTAGGTTAAAAGCGCGTTTCCTCCACTACTACTACTACCCTTCCTCTCTGCCAGAGAGAGAGAGAGAGAGAGAGCAAAAAAAATACGCGCGTGCTCGTCGATGAAAGGGAAGGAAAAACAAGGGAGGAAAAAAGGGACGCGGCTCGACCTGTCCTGGCCCATTGAAAAGTTTCGCAGCGTCGATGCTCGTTTTCTCCTCCCCCTCGAGCCCCTTCAACCACCCGAGCTTGTTCCGCGCTGCTCCCGTTTTTCTTCGTCGCCACGCGTGCGTCCAGCCTGGATTGTCCCGCTTCTACGGATTCGGGGATTTGCAAAAAGCCCGACATTGTCCGGTTTATTAATACGCTCGACGTTTCGTAGCACTGCCAATGGAATTATTCTTTTGTTAGAGTATTTTGCAGCTGGACAGAGGAGACGAAGATCGAAGTTTTAGATTTAGGGGTGAATGGAGATATTTCCTTCTGATTTTGCGCAGATGAAATTGTTCGATTATTGGATCAACTGCTGGTTTTTTATTAATCAATTTGTGTCGGTTATCTTGATAGGGGGATCGCGTGTTGGACGGTTTTAAGTAGCACAGGACACGCGAGACAGACGCGAGTTGTGGGTCGCGGAGAAAGTTTCTTTGGGATTCGTTTATAAAGTTATTCTCACGCTTTATGAAACACTTTAGCTATTATCGTGTTATTACTTTCATTCGTATCTCGAAGTTAGTACACGCTTGGGTTGTACTAATGAGAAACATGAACGATTCGAAGGAAATCTCATTAATAACCCTGCAGACGTTCGAAAATGAAATTACTACTTACCATTTCTCCCGCGCAAACGGGTCGCAGATTTTGTTCAAAAACTACCTTAATTAAAATTCTCGTCTAACGTACAACTTTCTCCAACGATTATCAACGAGAATTAAAAAAACCCTTTCAAGTTTCACGCTTGAAAAGAAAACGATCCTCAAAATTGAAACAGTTTTTAATCGAAACCTTCAGCTGCAGCTTTGAACGTTTCCCGCCCAAATTTCACCCGCTCTTTGACAAAACTTCCCCCGAAAATTGCCAAAACAATTTCTAATTGAAACCTTCAGCTCCGCCTTTGAACTTCTCCCGGCCAAATTTCGCTCTCTCTTTGACAAAACTTCCCCCCGAAAATTGCCAAAACAATCTCTAATTGAAACCTTCAGCTCCACCTTTGAACTCTGTCCGCGAACAAAAAAGGAGAATCCACGTTTCGTACGTAGAAAGAAAGCTCGCTGCACCGTGGTGGCCCGATGAAAACCCTGCACAGTCTCTCGCAGGCTCTCGAAACGTATGATTAACCCAGGTCGAATAAAACGGCACCGCATACGTGGCGTGTATCCGTCGGTTGTTCCGACACAATGGACAGCCGTTGTCCGTTGCATCGGGGGGAGGTCGAAACGACAACTCTGCCGGCCGTGTTTCACGCGGACGGACAGAGGCCTCGGGCAACGACCACTAAACGGCGAGGCGTCGTTTGACATCGTCCACCGCGACAGCGCGAAGAAGGGTTTGCGGCGTGAAAAGTTCCTACCCCGGATTGACGCGGACACGTGAGGGTTGGCGGATGAACGCCAGCCGCAACGCCACCAGGCAACCGGGAAGGGCTTTAATTAATGGAAGTTGATCGCCGCTTTGGAACGCGTTCAGGATATACCGGACGCACACACGCGTCGCTCGTTCGCATGATCGCCGGTTGATTCACCCACGGAGCTTTTCAATTATCGCGCCGGTCGACCGTGTGCCACGGCGATCGCGATAATCGCGCGTCGAATCACCTCGTCCCGTGGATCGCGCTACGCGATCAATTCCGCCGCGGACGAACGAAAAGTGGCTGAAAAATGGAGTGGAGGCTTTTGTTTTTCTCGAGAATTTCCTTCTTTTTTTTCTGATTGAACCCGTATGAATTCTTGCAATTAGTCGTGTTGCGACCTGATGAGGACGCAAGGAAGTCTCGGTTCGGCGGATTGTAGTAATAAGCCACTTAGTCACATTTGGCCGCCAGACCGAGGTGCCGACGTTCGGAAGACCGCAATATACCCCCCGTGTACGCACCAGCGCGACACTCGGACAATAGGTCCCAAAAACACTCAGGACCATAAAACATTCGTCACCCAAAAGGTCACAGTTTTCGTCGACCAATAGCCGAACACACCACATTTTCCACCTCCATAACACAACCACCAGGCAGAACCAACCTGATCCCTATATATACATCTACACACCT
>NW_017100161.1:3476030-3506389 GCF_001263275.1 Habropoda laboriosa | reverse complement strand
GAATTTCAACTAAACATCTATCAACCATCTACCTCAACGAACCGAAAGAAAAACATCTAACCCAACAACCAAGTTTCATTCCACCTCGAACCAGCGAGACTATCATCAACCTGCGCCAGAACTCCTGGTCATAAGACTTGATCAAAGTGCACGACGCAACAAGTCGTTTTGTTGAGTGGATGTTCTATGAGATCGCCACTTGTCGTTTTGGCGTTTTTGTTCTGTTTTATTTTTGAATGTGTGCGTCGTTGATTAGTCAGTGTGGTCGACGATGAGACTTTTTCTTTTGTTTTTTCGTAATGCTGCGCGAGTCGCAATTCTTCCAATCTTCACATGTATAACTGAAGACAGGACCGATTGCATATCACTACCAATATTCTAGGATGTCGATTTTTCATGCAGTACTCATAAACCATTTTGCTTCAACACTAACATTCCCCCATTCTCATCCATTTGCAATTAATAAGACTTAACAAATAGCCACGTTTCTTTCTGTCTTCAATCGGAGATAATTGGGATGCTCGTTATAAGTGAAACACTCCGTGTATTAATAATTAGAGGAACGGTACGTTAAGCGTTCGCCAATGGAAATTTCGCAGATCGATCGATCCCCGTTTCCCGAACGCGACTCGCGATAATTAGAGCTCGTATTAAACGAAATTCAACAAGAACGTACATTTCAATACGTAATTTGCATTTTTCCTTTGTCGACAATGGAACGTACCAGCGATAGCGAAACTCGTTAAAATCAGCCTGATTGTTCGCCGGAATAAAACTCCGCGGTATTGACATGATCTACGTCGCATTCGAGGTGTACGTTTCAACGATTGTTTCTTACTCGCCGCGAGGAGGAGCGGAATTGGCGGAACGTGTGCGGAGGAGAGCCTGTTGGAAAGTTGAATCTCGCTTGAATACAAATTCGAAATCGTATCACGTTGTACAAGACGTATAACAGCGTGGACGAGCGGCATAATGCATCGCGGGCTCTGATAAGAATTTCCGTCGTCGCCACGTTCGTTCTTGGAAAACTTAAAAATGCGGCAATTCGCCGCGGCCGGATTCTTCGCGCCGCAATCACGATCGTCGTACGTTTCTCGGGTAAGGCTGAATTTATTATCGGAGGAGGATTATTGGTCCTCGTAATTTATGCTCGTTATCCTTCTTCCTGAATTTTAACACCCTCCCAGCGGCGTATTTTCGCGTGGGAAAGATCGGGATCCTTTTACTGGAAATTCCTCGTGCGCAATTTTCGCAGATTAGAATATGAAAATTGTAATATCTCGCGGTATATCGAACAAGTAACGTTTTCCAACGGTTATAACAGTAATAGTAAATTGGTGCAGATGAAATTTGCATAAATAATTTTCGACTAATTTGCACCGATCGAGTTTACGGCAAATGCGTTAATTTTCGGCTAATTTGTATTTACGAAAGCCAACAATTGCGGGATAATTTGTACCCGCAATTTTCCAATCTGTATGATTTATACGTGATAGTAATTTATTTTATTTTCACGTTAGTAAACAGTTTTTTAAGTTAACGTCCGTTCGAGTTTAATTAGGGATATAATGAAATCTTCCATGTTCAGAAGGTCCAACTTAGATTCATTTTCAATTTCATCGCCTATTCGAGAGAATCGCAATTCCCAGATATCTGGTTCGCGTAAAGATGGCGGCAAATGAAGCGTCGCACGGTACTTACCTCGTACGTTCCCGTGTGCATAAATACGGCGTTCCATGCGGACGTGAACACGAGGGCGAAATACCAAGAAACACAGGGCACGTCGTTAGCAGCCTTATCTCGCCGGCTGGAAGTCGACTGCGTCTCGTCCGTATGGGCCCGCGTAACTTACCAGATAGCGACGCACGCGTGTTGTTAACGACTGTTACGTTGTACAAATAGCGGCTGCTAAGCTGTAAACGGATACCCTTTCTCGATGCCTCGATTTCCAGCAACACTTCGTTCGTGTCAATTTTCATTAACAATTGTACCGAAACTAGGTAATATTATTCATCTTCTGTAACCAAATTTCTTCTTCCTTGCTAAGAAAAGGACGCTCGGGAACATTCAAAGACTTTGGATAAATGGATGTGTAATATTCAAGTCGTATCTCGTTGTACAAATGGTTGAAAAAGAAGTCTTATCACGTTAATAATAAAAATACGGAAGAAACTAGACTTTAGAGCAGAGCCGCTCAGCGAGTTGCCCGCAGGGCACTAAGCGACGTCTCCGCGGGCAACGGCGGGCGCCCTAAACAAGTCTGCGTGAACAGCCCTGCTTTAGGGGATGAAAAATTCTTCAGACGTAAATTCGAGGGTCCATAATCATCCCCGCAGACCGTATACTTCACCAGAAGTACGTAACCCTAAGGAAATGATCTCTGCGGAAAGTATTAAGAAAGTCGTCGCAACGTACAATAAACCGTTTCATTCGCCTTCAATTTCCAGCAGCGTCTCCTGACAGGGTTTCACGAGCTGGCAATAACCGTGAGATCGTTTAGAGCGATCGTAAAGGCGGTTCGTCGTTAGGAGGTCACGCGGAAAGTGTCGTTCGATTCTAAAAAACCGCCTATTCGCGGTTCGCCCGAAAAGTAACAGCGACAGTTAACGCCCGTGGATATCGCGGGACGCGTTCACAAAGAAGTCCAGGGCAATAAACGCCTAGCGCGAATTTCACCCTTCTTCGTGGGCGGTGTAACAGAGATTAAAGAGGCGGCTTTATATCCTGGGTGAAACGAGCGCGACGGGACACCGCAAGAAGCAAGGTCGTCTGTTTTTCCATGCACTCGAGGCTCCTGAGCGGCGAGCATTCCGACGATTAACCACGTTCCGCGTGGAAACCGGGCCAACGAATTAGCGGTAAATCTTGCGCCAAGATTTTTTCGAACTTTTTTAAGGGGATCCTCTGACGACTCGCTCCTTATGTTGAAAATAAGATCGTTTGGCATAGGTACTTGTAGCAAGTATCAAACACACTCTGTGTCACGGTACACAAATTTTTCCATTTCTCGTGTTTATCGTTACGAATTGTAATTGAGAAAGAGAGAAGAAAGGAGGGTTGCATTATTTATCGCGTTTTATAGGAAGAAAACGAAAGTTGAACCATTTCAAAGTGATCAAGTGTACAAAAGCTATTTCTGCTTGCTCCACATTCTTCGCCTCTGTTCCGATTCTTTTTGCAATCGAATTGCACGACTCGTTTGCGTAAATCTCGCGTTGGTATATTAATTAAACGAATCTATAGGTGGACGTGGAACCGGGAAACATTAACGTCAGCGTGGATTTAACGGCAGAGCAGGAAAGTTTCGCGCGAAAAGAAAAAGGGATAATCCAATCACGTTTACGTTTTCACCCGGTGCCGGGGCAGTTTTAAATTTAGCCGTGGCGCGAGCGATCGTGAAAGCCACCGGCAGGATTTTCTCTTCCACCGAAGAATGTAAATCCCATCGGCGGTATTTTCTCAAACATTTCTTAATCTCCATTCAAGCGGAAAGCCTGTTTCGCCGGGAGAAGATTGAAAAAAATGCCGGAGAACCTTTAATTCCTCGCGATTCAACTCAATAACATCTCTCTCTCTTTCTACCTCTTCTCTTTGAATATTCAAAGAAACTGCCGTTGTTCGACCACCTCGAAATCAACCCTCGGCATCGTTCTCTTACCTGTGGCGGAACGAGTTGCGAGATTTTATTCTCGAAACGGTCAGATCGCGTTTGAAACCACGGAAAAAGGATCTCACGAAGAATCTGATTTCCGGCTTCGTGGAGGCAGAGATAGCGGAGGCAAGTCGTGTATCCTGCCTTCATAAATAATATAATAAAAATCTTCAATACGCAAAAAGCACCCTCTAAGTGGCTTCCCCGATGAGAGCTCCTCGTTCTCGAGATTTTTGTTAGCGCGAGCCGAGGATCAAAGGAAGCTGCCGACTTGTGCGAGCCAGGATTCCAAAAGAAGCGCGGAAGACGAGTGCGTACTAACCGGAAGCGGACTGGAGGACTAGGGTGGAGAAGCAAAGACGCGGAGAAACCGCTCGACCTCGTAGCAATTTCACGTGTAGAAACCAAGAGATCTCGGAAGTGGTCCTTTGGATGTATTTCGCTTTGTGACGCATATGCGAGCAGAAATCGTATATAAAGGGGGGAGGGGAAAAAAAGGAGGAGAAGTTAGGGCGTTGCCAGCTGCGTGTTTTTCTTTCCCTTTTATTTTCCTCCCTGCGTCTTGTTTTTCCCATTCACTTTTGGCGGAGCGCGGCGGTCCTCTTTGAGCCGTTCAAGGCGATGGATGCAAGTCGAAAGAGAAACGCGTGGAAGAACCGCGAAGGCTTCAAAGGCCTCCAAGTATTTCTGCTTGTAAAATAGCCGGGCGCACGTTTTACGATCCACTGGCGTATTCTTTTTTCTCCGCCGATCATGGGAAACTGGAGGAGTCTGGCTATTATGCTGGCAGAATGGTCCTTGCGTTCCTATCTCAGTTCGCGGAGAGGACTTTTTGTCGGTGAAATTCTATCGAGTTGCCACTGGACCAATTAGAGATTCTTTAAACGAAGAAAAGGAATTTTGACAGAAGCGTTTGACGTTTGAACTGTTCGATTGATTAACCCTTCGAACTCGACAGTTTTTTTTTTTAAATTTCTTTTCGATAACTCTGTAGCGTGTTACTAGACCCGCGCCAATAGAAAATAACATCGACACGCACCAATAGGGTGCGAGCATAATTAGCAAGTTAGGTACATGAAGCGTGTACCGATAGGGCACTCTCGACGGTCCGCGCACAGGAAAAGAGCGTATAAAAGGACGCCCGAAAAAGGACAAAATAGGTAGTCCAGGACAGCACACCAAAAGGAAACCCTGTACGCGAGTCAACTAGACATTTACCAGCGAGCTCTGTATCGACGAAAATAAATCTTGTTCAACACCTATTTCACGCTTACGATTGGTGTGAGGTTTGAGGAGCAACGAACCCACAACTCCCTATTATTTCAAGAATTTTATTTGAAATGCACTTCAATTGGGTTTTACAAATGTGTTGTGAATGTCGTGTGTTTGTTTTGTATATAGGTGGACATTCTGGAAGTCGGGGTGTGATCTATGGCTTGAGATTGGCGAAGCGGGCAGTGAGTTGGCTGGAATGGGAGAGTAAACAGTAGGGCAGCGTGGTTGATGAAAACAATAAGAGGGCATTATTCAGTTGATCAATATTCCCATTAATGCATTGTTATCTTCGTTGTGCAATTGTCCTTATCGAATACATACATATGTGTTAAAAAACTCCAACCACGTGTTATTTACCCACACTTGAAAAGGTATTTGGTCGATAGGAAGCAATTTGAACAATTCTTTTTACTAATTACATCGAGAATAGCGTTAAGGGTCATATACAGGGTGTTCCGTAACTCCTTGGACACCCGGAAATGGGGAGTTGCTGGGGTGACTCTGAACAACTTTTTCCTTTTCCAAAATACAGTTTGAAGCTTCGTTTTTGAATTATTAACGAAAAACACTGGCCAATTGCAGCGCGCGTAGAGCCCGCGCTCAGGGGCGGAGAACGGAGGCTATTTTCTTCACGATTCCGACTAATTGCAGTTTTTTCAAAAATTTATACAAATGTCGGAATGACGGCAAAAACCCATTTCTCTAAGCCTTGCAGAGTCAAATTTTTTTGACAGCGATCGATAACCGAGAAGTGACGCGTACGCATTTGTTTGATCGCGCGCGGGTGACCCTCTGTTCACCGTCCCTGAGCGCGAGTTCTACGCGCGCTCTGATTGGTCAGTGTTTTTCGTTAATAATTCAAAAATGAAGCTTCAAACAACATTTTGGTAAAGGAAAAAGTTGTTCACCCCCAGCAAAATGTAATACATATTTAAACTGGCAATTGAAAAATTACTTCATTCCTACCTCTGAGTAAAACTGACGTCGAGTCACACTCGACAAAGGAGTCCAAAGGGTTAACGCGTTTTTATGAAGATTCGTGCGAAAAATTTTTGTGCTTGAAAATTCGTAGGAAATTTAATTACGAATTTTCTCGTAATTTTCGAAAGTTTATTAAATTCGTAGGATCGAGAGACGGGGAAGAGGACTCCGATATTGCCCGATGAAGAGAGTTTCCCTCGTTTCTTCACAGGTATAGAGGAACACGATAAGGATGGAGCGAGACGAAATTCAAAGCGCGGACGTCATTCAGCTTTTCCCTCTGTGCACGTTCTCCTTCGCGGGCCAGTTTAAATCGAGACTTCGATGGCTCGTGAAAGTCTTGGGGCTTCGTTAAGACTTCAAAGCTTTGCCTCGTGGCCATTGGTTTCGAATTAGCGGATTTTCCTGGCCGCCGCTCGCGATGCGATCGCTGATTGCGCCTGGCTATTATTCTTTTCTAGCTTCGTGCCCTTTAATTCCGCGCAGAAAAGTCTTCCTCGCGAGAAAGATGCTTTTTTAACGAACTGTGTATCGTTTGGTAAATGAAATTCGTTAGCAACCGTGGGATAGTTAATTGGTGTTTAAATTGTGCAGAGAATTTTGTCCGTTTCTGTGCTTCGTTTCACGTGAAAATATTTTATTCGAATATTCGTGGTGGTGGAGTATTAACATTAATAGTCGAACAGGTAATTGGTGCAAGAAGAGTAAGTAGAAAAGGTCGAGATAGATATGCCAGAAAGAAGTCACAGATAGAAATGCTCAGTGGTAGAGTTCGAGACTTCGAATCCTCCAGGTCGAGAAAGTTTTTTCTTCGATTTCTTCTTCGTTAATACTCGTCCCTTCTCTGATATATGATTACCTCTCCTTCTCTGAAGTTCCATAGGGACAAAATTCGAATTTCTAACAATCGATTTCTGTGACAGATCAAAATTGAGGAAAGTTTTTCTTAGGATACATATCTTATCTCGAATAGTTAATTCTCGTCCCTTCTCTGATATATGATTACCTCTCCTTCTCTGAACTTCCATAGGGACAAAATTCGAATTTCTAACAATCGATTTCCGTGACAGATCAAAATTGAGGAAAGTTTTTCTTAGGATACATATCTTATCTCGAATTTGAAGCCTTTTATTTCGAATTTTCCGCAAAAAGTCACGTTTGAAAATTCCCAAAACTTCCCTCGAGATCTGTTGTGCAACAAGTTAGTAAATTATTTCACCTGAAATAAAAAGTACACTCCCCTAAAGAAGGAGCTGAAGAAAGAACGAGTTTGTTGCAGTAATAATCCCTTTAGAAAAGAAAAGGTTACTAACTTCCAGCAAAGAAAAGGCTCGAAGGTAAGAATGTAAATGAAAAAAGAAAAAAGGGAGCGCTTCACCGCGAGTACGCAGAAGTGCTCCTTGTGTAAAACCAACAACAGTTGTTCTTCGACGAAGAAAAAGCAAACGGCGAGCAAGAAAGGCAATTTGCGAATAAAAAGAAACTTCGATTTCTCCTTACAACTTCGAAATTCCATGAAAGTAGATGAACGCGCGTAATTAATTCGAAAATCAGTTCTCCGAGGCAAGACACAAGGTACAGGGAAACCAGTTCTTGCAATACACTCTGATACTTATTCCCCCGTTGTAGCGTTGCAAGAAAAAGCGATCCTCGCAGAGGTAGGTGCACGCGGAGAAAAAAGGAGGAAAGAAGGATCTTGTTAGTTTTTAATATCCTTGCGGTAATTATTCCACAGAAGCGCACAAGGAATTATAAGCCACGGACGCTCCAGGGTTAATTAAACCTTGCGACGCTGGTATTATTGCACACACATACAGGCACGTTCCACGGTGCAGTTGCTCAAATTTGAGTGGTTTCGCGATGTTACGTAGGAACGCAACAGAGGATGTACGCTCGCTGGTCTCTTCTTGTTCTCCCTTTTCGTTTAAACAAACCCGCCTGGAGCGTTGTTTCGCGGTGTTACACGAGAATCTTGCGTGCGCGGTTACGTTTTGCGCCAAGAGTTACGATTCCTCGGCGAGAATCTTCGAGTGTGTTACAACGTACGATCGATCTAACGTAATTTCCAGAGAGTATACACGTGCACCAACTCGATACGCGTGTTTTCTCTAGGAAAACTCGGGAACTCGAAGGATTTCGTAGGACGCGAACTTTGGCGGACGAAGTTGGAAGAAATCGAGGGAGGATCGTTTCGAGCGACAAACTGGAAGAGCGAACCAGAGGACGATCTGGAACCGTTTTATCGTTGAAACGCGGGGGCCAACCTCTGATTATCTCTACGTTTGCGCGAGAAAAGTTTGATCGTCGAAACTTTTCCACCGATTCCTCCCTTTTAAGCGACCAACGATCGACCGCAAAGGAAATAACGACCAATCGATGTTTTTCTGTTGCAGGTGAGCTATCTACAACGGTGATCTAACCTCGAAAGCTAACACCGGAATCGCCGCGGCTCGTAAGTAACTAATTATCGAGACGTTACACCGTCGCCTCCTGGGATAAGGGTAGAGATTTCGAAGGCGATGCTAGATAAGAGGCGGCTTCGATTCGACACCTCCTATCCGTTCGAACACTTCCAACCTCCGACAACCCTTTTCCACCCAGGACCAAGCGGCGTTCTCCGTTTAATCGACCATTATTCCGGCATCAACCGATAAAAGCTCCGTGAAAATTGCAGAGAATGGAGCGTACGGGGAGGAAGTTAGGGGAAGAAACGAGGAATTTCGACGGTCGAGACGCGGTGTCATCGAGATTTCATAACTTCCATCCCCTTCTAGGTCCCCCCTTTCTCTGCAGTTTCTCGATTCGAGGTTAATTAAGCCCGGGCAACGATAGAAAGAAAATCCTGGAACTTCGAAATGGGGGGAGGGGGTGAAAGATGGTTCCCTCCTACGGTCGACGATCCGGGGACGAATAATTAATAATCCCTCTCGTCGACTTTTCTCCTCTTGGAACGTACGCGGTTTCTTGACTTTCTTCCGCCCTTTCTTCCGTTACGCTCGCGAGAAGTCGCCCCTTCTCCCGCGAAGTGGCGTAAAAGGATCTGGAAGACGCGGAGAAGAAGATGATCGGCACTCTCGGAGTTGCGTTTACGAGCACACGCCCCCCTAATTGGCACGCTGAACAGGCCGTGGCGAAGGAAATTCGACGGCGACGGCGGCTGGGAAAGTTTCCGTGAAGGTAAATGTTGCCGAGGACGAGGCAAATATTGGCACGTGATTTACGGATACAAATATTGGCCCTCGTTAGTGTCCGCCGTGGGACTAATTGTCGAATCCGGCGGAACTGGATATTGGGGGGTGATGCGTTTCGCTTTTACTTTGATTCTTACTCAGTTCCTTCTCTTGGAAGGAATGTATTTTGCGGGAATTTTATTAATCGTTGACGTAGGCCCACGGTTGCCGAATGCTGAATACAATACTGCGAGGCTTTTGGTATGAAAGAGTGACTGTGGGGAGAGATGGGGAAATGGAGAGAGTTGGTGTGAATGGCCTGGGAAGGAAGAATAACATGGGTTGTCAAGCCGATCGCGGCGTGTGTGTGGATGCGTGTGTTGGAGAAAAAAGAAGAAGAGTATGAAAGTGTTTGTGATTGACCAGCGAACATTAAGAGAGCGAATTACATTTTCCTGTGACAAATAAAAATAATATTAGTGAACATCATCGGCGACGCGTGGGGTACTTTATAGTTGGGGCCACGAGGTCGTAAATTAAACTCTGAAGAATCGGCATCGATTGATGTTGCGGCACTCAAGGCCGTGTGTTGCAGTCTGTTTGAGGGTTCCAACAATAAACGAATGGTAGCATATGATTTGGTACTTCAAGTAGAAAATGGTATTTCATTTACAAATGGAAAATATGTTAATATTAAAGCTACACAATCCTTTTAAAGACCTCAATAAGCCCTTTACTTGTAATGGTTTCAAGTACTTATCTGCTCGTATCTCTGTCAATTTTCGGGTCCCGGCAGCTAAAACATGTTTACTTTGACGTCTGACCGATTTTACGACCTCGCTATATCCTGGCCCCGACTATACTTTTTATTGAATAAAAAGTAATCAACAAAATCCCACAATACTGATACTGCTCTAAGACTTTTTTTTTATATTATTTTTACCTTGGTGTGAGTTGGGTCTATTGGCTCTCCAACTTGTCCGTCTACGTTATTATCTACTATGACGTTTCGGATTAATATTAATTAATTGTACGAGTAATTACAGAGAAAAAATTTTCAAGAAATCTAATGTCGAGAATGAACTGTGCCTTAACAGTAAAAACAGAGTAGAAACTTATCCTGAGTGTAAATATTAACACTATCGGCTAGGAATGAGATATTCAGTCAGGTTGCCATTTATAACGGGTAGAGTCAATCTTCAGACTGGCAAACAGGAGGGAAGTTCACTTTAATTGTCACGACTTGCTACGTCGTAGTCATTAATTAGTTTTTCTATGTAGTTTTTAATTAATGGAACTTTTGCGCTAGAATGCAGAGTAAGAGTCGAATGCCTCGAGTTCTTTTGACAACACTGCTACTGTTCTAAGACTATTTCCTCTATGCCCCGCTACCAGGGCCGAACGACTCAGGAATCGCGTTATTTGTGATTCTAGTAAATAAACCGTAATAAACGCAAGTAAGAAAAGTACATTAACCGAGAAGGGGGGAGTCCGTCTTGTAGGAACAGCAAAGAGTATTCGTTGGCACTTTTTCTCCCTCTCTCGCCCATCCTTGTCCTACAATTTCATTCCACTCGTGCTATTTCTGTTTTTCCCAAAGGTCGTCTCAAAAAAAAACTCTACCGCGTACAAACACTTGCCACGCTTGTTTCAAATAATTAAAGTACGAAATATCAGCGCAGTGTCCTTTAACTTCTCGATACGGCGAGTCAGAAGAAGTTTTTAATCGCGCAAAGCGTTCACTAAGGATCGCCTAGCAAATGGAACAGCGGAGGCGCTTTCCAAGGGAGCCGGGCGTAACACGCGAAGCCCCCGTTTTGTTGGCGCGGAATTAAGAGGGGCTTACGCGTTTTCCCCGCACGGAAGCGAAGCGACGAGGCGTGCACGCGAAGTCGTGGCGGCGGCTCGCAACTTGGTCCCGCGCGACTAAATCATGCTAAGCCTTGTTTATGCAGCTGCAAATTATGTTATTGCCGTAGCCTCGGGGAGTGAGAGTGCAGGAAGCCGGCACGCCGATATATTAGTGATTAATTGGACGTTTTACGTCGGCCGCGGAGGGCGGCGAACGAAACGCCTCGTAAATTCGCGATCGAGCCGATCGCATTAACTTCGGCGGCGGCCGGTTGTCCTCTTCGCGATATTTACGCTCACCCGACCGCGATAAATCCTCCAACCTGGGTGTCTTGCGCTTTCTTTTTGCCCCGTGACGAAATATCGCCGCACCGTCTGCTCTGGCGACCTCGCAACTGCAGTTGCATAACACGAGGAGAGACAGATTCTGCGCGTTTCTTTTTGAAAAAGGGATGCTTCGAGATTAACTGTGTCACTCGCGGCGGAAAGATGTTGAAAGTTTAATTTGGAGAAATTAGGACGAGCTTTAACGTTGAGTTTTTCGCAGAGATGCAAATTTCTTAATTATTGGAAAATTGTCAAAGGATTGATCGAGTGTCGGTTCTTTGGGAGAGAAGTTTTATTTTTTTTTTTAATTTAGGAATGTTTATTTCTCATTTCTCCGTGAAAAATCTGACGTTTCATAGGAAGACGTGAAATTTGTTCGATCAAAATGGATCGGAACAATGAACGGAGGTGAACAAAAGGCGTATATACGTAATTGAAATTTATTCTCGCGATCGTGATGTATTTCGAAATTTCGGTCTTTCTCTATAGGCTTTGCGGTAGTTACCGGATGGCCCGGATTCGTTTTAATCGCGGCACGGGCTAATGTTTTCCCTAATCAGACCGTGGAGGATCGTGACCCTAAAGGAAAAACCGGTGGAAGCGCGGGGACGCGGAGGAGATTTTAATTCTGCTTTAATTTTACCGGGGCGCCCGACCTGACAAATAATTGGCGCATAAATTGCGCGCCACATTCCTGATAAAATGAATCCCAATTCGTCCGTGGAGGGTAGGCGTAATTGCTGAAATTGAGGCAATCCGAATCTGAAAACTTCACCCCTTTCGCTGTCGTTGCGAACAACTTATTTAAATTTATTCCAGCAAATCTAAAAAATAAAATTTGAACTCCAGTAATCCTACCGTTAATAACCAACAATTATATTTAAAAATTATCTTTGGAAAATCTTGAGTAATTACACGTTGATGTTCCAAAGCACTCTCTCCCATCTTCCATTGTTTCTTCCGTTAAAGCCTCCATTATTTATTCCCAGACACAAAGAAGACGTTCTCACCCTAACGAAACGTTTCCATAGGCGATCAAAGGCCTCGGTAGACTATCGATTCCCTCGAATCCGATTCATTAGAGGTGGTTGTGACGGGCTTATAAGCAAGTTGAGAGGCGCGAGCAAACATCGGAAGCCGCTCTACTCTGGAATAACAGCGTATTCCCACGGCCTCTGTGTATCGCGAGGTAGTCGTCTTGGTGGGCGAGCGTCTTCGTAGGAAGGCGGAATTGTCTGGAAGGCATAATGGAACTTCCTGACATTCGGCCGGGGCCACGGTGTGCCCGTCCTTTGTTCCAGACGCAGGAGAATGTCATCCCTTATTGCAACCACCTTCTCCACCCTTCTCTGGCCGCCAAAGGCGAGGGTGTGGTGTGCTACGTCTGTTCGATTGGACGACCAACCCCCTTCGCCACCTCTTCCCTCTTGGACCATTCGTGGAATGCGAGAATTTATTCCCGAACATTCCGTCGGTTGGTAGTTGGACGTTTTCTGCCCCTTCGAGGGGATCTCGGAATATTCCTCCTTGGATTTCGTTTTTTCTTCGTAGGTGACACTCTCGACGACGACCGTTTCGAGTTGCCCTTCCTTCGTGGTATTTCGTGACTTTTTTTGCCACACGGAAGCCAATTTGGGAGTTTCCTGAGAATTGTGGGTATGGAAGACGATTTTTGTGTCGTAGAAACTGATCTGGAATATTTCTTGGATTTCTTTGTCATTTTTTACACCAGAGAAGCTAATTTGAGAGTTGTCTGAGAATTGTGGATATGGAAGACGATTTTTGTCCCACAGAAACTGATCTGGAAAACTCCTTCGATTTCCTTTTTCCTGCTTGGTGACACTTTCAACGATAACCATTTGGAGTTTCTCTTCCTTCGTGGTATTCCGTGTCACATTTTGCTCCACAGAATTTTAGGTACGGAAGACTCTTTGCCCCACAAAAGCTGATCTGGAAAACTTTCCACGCGCTTTTCATCGAATAAGTAAGAAGTTGTAACAAACATTCCTTTTCACAACGTATCACGATTCACTCGAAAGGAAAAATCGTCCTCCCATCTTTACTACCTGCAAAAAAAAAGAATAAACGGTAGAACTTGGTCCGAAAATTTCGCAATAAAAATCCCATTTCATGCACCCGTAGCACGAGAACGGTGTAGGAAAAGAATTCCCTGCAATTTCGTGACTCTCGGCGAGTACGATAGCGAGCCATAGGTCCCAGTGATAAAGAATTAGCGGGGGAATTACGATTTAAATTGAAGCGATTTTTCGTTGCTCGAGAACTTCCGCTAAATACATCGTTGAAAATTCCACGTTCTTCCTCGTTTTTTCCTCTCCTCCTGCCTGTGCATGCCGATTCGTTCGTCGGAAAATCGTCGACCGCGATGACGTGGAAAAAGCGGAGAATCTCCAACACTAGACGCTCCAACCTTTCTTGCCCGCGGTTCCAGGACATTTGTCAAACGATCGCGCCCGTAAAAACTCCTCGTTTTTCACGCGTTACTACGGGCGGTGGGAAAAATTACGGGGGAAACGGTGCGGCGAGGAGAAAAAAGAATCTCGGCGCGGCTGTAGTATGTTCGGTGAATCGCGTGCCGCGAGAAATTACCGGAGAACGAATGGGCGAAATCCTGGTTGCCGTAGAGATGTCTGTTGGTGCACACTCGAGCCGTGCAATTCCGAGCAATAGTAAGATGTTAATAAAGGGCGAGAGTTGATGGGGAATTAACTACTTGGCTACTTCTCGCATAGTGTAATTTGTCGAGGATTTCTCGTGTGTCGAATGTGCTCGGTGATTTATCGTTCCGTGAATTAGAGTGCGTTTACCAGTGAACTTTTCGCTGTAACGTATTAGCAGTAACACCCTTGTTCACTCTGCACGATTTTCACTACTACTTTCCCCCCGTTTCTCACTCGTTAACTTAGCTTTGCGCGAGGTAGTTGAATAAAACTTTAGAGAGGTGTGCTGTTTTCGTTTAATATTGTCGACACGAAGTCTCCCTTGAATCTGTGCGCTTCGCTTAGAAAAATGTTCCATGGGAATTTCTGTTTTGCGGCGAAGCTGGAACACGCGATCTCAATCGCTGCTGGTTGAAAAACGGGAACACCCGATAGCGACAATTTTCAAGGTGAAGTTACTTTAGGGTATTCAACACTTGTCGAAAATGAAAAATTTCGTCTACCGTAAACCGTGAAAATTCACGTTTTACAAACTTTGCTGCATTTTTAACGCGCAAAATTTCTTATTTCTTTCGTGTAGAATATTTCGATACACTTCGGAAACACCCGTAATGCAGCAATCAACCTTCTCACACTCCACCGAAGCACAGTCGTGCAAAACACACAACACATCTGTCACACCGGCGTTACCAGTCGAAATTCCCCGAACCAGCTGTTAGCTTGCGGTTCGGTGGACATTTCGTTAACCGATTGCAACAGGGTCGAGCGTTTCTTAAGCCGCACTTGCCTCTCAAAAGGGTTATTCGACCGCCGCGAAATCCAGCCACGAGTCAGACGAGTTAAGTGCGCAAAAACCTGGCTGTTTCCGGTAGAGAAAGGACCGGCAGAGCTGGGCGGCGGGAGGAAACTGTGACCTGTCTATAGATTTTGCACGGGGGCTTTTAGGTGTCGCCTATCCGCGCTGAGAGCTCGCGTACGTGCCTGACTCGCGGCTGAAAGCGTTAAGCGTCGTCGTCGATAAATTCATAGCGATTTCGAGGTGTGGAAAAATTTCGAAGACGAAGGGACGTTTTTCCAGCGGATGTTAATATTCTTAAATAGGATATACGAACGTAGAATTCAGCGTGACGTTCGTGAAACTTCGTTCTGGGGATCGCGAGTTTGAGGGAAAAGAACGCGCGGATTGTAATTGAATCGCGCAATCTCGCGAGGGTAAGGAATTCGCCGTGTAAATTTGCATCTTCAAGCGGACCACGGAATTTCAATAGCCTCCGCCGTGGCAAGAAGTCCCGGGCTGTGCGTGAAAAGAGCACGGCTCGTCGTTCTTTCTCATTAACAATACGCGATTCTTCTTGACAGAAACATTTCTTTCCCTCGTGCAAGAACCTCCTGAGAACTTACAAGTATGCTCGACCTTATCGAGAAACTGAAAGAAAAGCACGGAAGCTTGATGAAACCAGAAATATCGAACAATTCTTCTCGAACTTTTTCTTGAAATTTTTGCAATACAAAAATTGGAAAATATTGTCTTCGGAATAAATAAATAAAAAGGTTGGATAAAATGGGGAATAAATAATAGGAAAAAGTGTTCGTCGATGGCAGTTCCACTTGCGTGAAGAGCATAAGAGAAAGAGGGAAGAAAGTCTGAAATTTACTGTCGCGACTTCCTCCAGGGAGCAGAGCAGCCTATATTTACTGGCGGAAGAGCTAGAACTTCAATTATTTTCCTGGCGGCAATAGTCATGCGTCTTGCGGAAATTCCACGCGGAGGAGCACACGCTGACTGAGAAGAATTCCGCAAAGGTGTCGCGATGCTCCCCGGAAGAGGAATTACGACTCGTTCCGCGGTCTGAGCATAGCTCCGATCATTTTTTCCTGAGACACCGTAAACGTCCTCCTTTCTGAACGCTTTCTTACAACCTCGCGTCGTCTCGTTCAACTTTGTCACCAATCAATTTTGCGTTTCTACCGTAGTTTTCAGTTGGGAGAGTATTTTACCGCACCTTTAAGACCCTCGGAAAGAGAATACTTTCGAAGATAGCGGCGGAGTTGGGTTAGATTCGCCGTTGTAAATTCGCCTGGCACTTTGTACGCTAATTTTGGCGAAATTTTACGCGCTATCTCTGTCGCAAATTAATATTCCAGAGCTGAGTTTTTTGGGGGTTGGTTGAAGAACCGAGAGATTTAATTTTCAGTTGATTTATTGGACGGAGTCACAAAGTGTCTACGAAACTGAGCATTTCTGTTCTGACAGTTGAAGATAAAAAGTCACAGATTTTGTACAAAAATAGACGTGATGAAATTCGCACTTCGGAATAGAGCTGTTAGTCGGAAATAAACGAGAATGATGGCGCAGGGGTGAAATTTCGGGAGATATTTTGAAAATCTCATTGGAAGTCAGTTATAAATTTCGAAGTGAATTTTATTGTACAATTAAAAGTTCGAGGGCGGTTCTCTGTAATGCATTTAAAGCTTTCTGATATTTAAGCAGTGATTCATGTATTGGAAGGGCTGCTAGAACCACAGTGAGAAAGGGAATATCTTTAGGAGTGGTGGGCTAAAACTTTAGGGGTAGTTTAAACTAGTGTCGCGGGGAGACGGTGCAACCAATAGGGGAGAATCCTTACCCTCTTGCGGATCGCTTGGGTTGGATTCGCGGCGGCAGTGGTGTAACCCCTGTCGCTGGTTAGACATATCTACGGGAGAACTGCGGTCTCAACTCGAACGCTGACCTACAAAGCCGATGGATATTTAGAAAAGTCTGTTCTCTACTCTGAGAGTAACTGGAAAACAGCCGTTCTACCTCCAATTTAATAATTACCTAACTACACGTCCGTATCGTGCTACCACTCGACCATTTACTTGTCAAGATATTCTTCCACCCTTCTTTCATTCCAAAATAATTCCCATTTTCACAATTGCTTTTTTTAATAATTAGAAGTGCTTCAGTTCAGAAATAAATTACTTAAAAAATACTTTTATTACACTACACTGTCGACTGTGTGAAATGACAAGGATTCTTCCGCCTGAAAATTTAATTATCGAAAAAATTCGGAGGAAGCGGAAGGAATAAAGGGAACACACTTAGGAATGAAAGCGAGGGGCGGAAATTCGCAGACTGCGGGCCTCTCACGAAGGCGCATATTTACAGGCGTGCAGTTTCAATTATTCCCCTGGCCGCGTCGCAACACGTCACGAGTCGGTTGTGTATTAAGAAAATGCCGGGGTGTGTGGCACATGAATCGAATCGGGTCCCCCCGTTTCTTCACCTTCGGTACACGTACAAACAACCTGGAGAACACGTACGGAGAAAAACGCCAGAGGGGTTTTCGTTTCGCGGCACCGAATTTATCTTCCCCGAGGAAATTAGAAGAGACGTCACGAACGATGCCTCCTTCACCGTCTGTTTCATGCTTTCTTCTCCGTTCCTCGCAATCCATACGCTCGATCAGAGTCGAGTTTCCGCGGTGCAACGAGAAAATATTTTATTCGTTATTTCTTGGAAACTAGGAAAATGTTGAAAAAATTCTGGTCTCCACGTTTTTTCGAGATACTTAGATGAAATTTGCACAGTAGCTGGAAATGTTCATGAAATGTTGGAAATGAATCGGTCGAAATTAGAATGAAAAAGGTTAAAGATGGACAAGATTGAAAAGCTCGAAGAGGCTACACAGTTTCGAATGAGATTTGGTTACAAACTCCACGCAAGAGTATCGAAATGGTGAC
Source organism: Habropoda laboriosa (assembly GCF_001263275.1). Taxonomy (NCBI): domain Eukaryota; kingdom Metazoa; phylum Arthropoda; class Insecta; order Hymenoptera; family Apidae; genus Habropoda; species Habropoda laboriosa. The sequence goes on along the minus strand of NW_017100161.1, from coordinate 3,488,729 downwards.
GAACGAGCCAGAATCCCGTTTCCCCCAAAAAGAAATACTCTTCCCTAGGTTTCTCCTTCGCGAACAATTTGCCAACTGCGCAAGTTTCTTCTGAAACAAGTTCGCGCGAAATCCAGGAGCATTGAATTCAAAGCTACGGTCCCCAATCCCCTACCGTCTTCACGGCTGAATCTTAGCACAAAGATCGATCGGGGCTCGCCTTAATTACATCGAAAAACGCGAGTTTCAATCGAACGCGAGCGGTCCATTAAACGCGGCGTCTCGATCAACTTCGCCAACTAGTCCGATTTTCTTAAACAACCCTCTCTATTCTAATCCCTCTCCCTATTATTTCCCCCGTGAACGAATTCCAAAACTTTCCTCTCGACGTGCTCTCGATCCCGGGGAATACTCTCGTGAAACAAGCGAATTAAAAACTCTCTACCCTCCCCCGTTGGAAAAGAGGAAAAAAAAGAGCGACAGATGTTTCTCGTTCGTGACGTAAACTTTGTCACTGTCGAGCGTTGACAATACAAAAATGCCCGGTACCATGTGTCAACGGTCGCGTGGTGATTAATCACGGACAACATTAGGCCAGGGAATTAAGGGCGACTGCGACAGTGCTATGGCGATCTTCCAAAACCAGTTTCGAGCACGAGCTGCGCACACAGCGGTCGAACATGAATTCCCCTCTAGCTGGCGAATAAGACGTCATCACTGGTGACACGCCACGATATTCATCGTGGTGAAGGAACTGGATGAACGAGGAGGACGACGACGTCTTCCGGTTGTGCAGTCGACGTCACTTCTACCTGCCTTCGTCGCGTCGCCCATTAGCTCGAGGAATTCGTCGTTGGATGGCGAGGACTGCGGTGTTATGTGCGAGATTCTCGTTATGGCCGGGGTGCAACTGTGTGGTAATAGCGTTAAACAGGGAGAAGTAGAATTTTAGATACTTTCGATGGAACTTTGGAAATAGAAATTTTAGTTTTTACTGGATTTCACGGCGAAGCATGATTATTTTTTAAACTTTCGTGTTTCTACGAGGACACAGCGTACACCTGGAAGACTCGATAACAATAATTTTTTACTATTTCAGTATTCGATTCATCAGTTTCTAAAGTCCGTTCGAAATAAGAATAACCTCGCTCTCGGGCCGATTTTCGTCCTTTCTACGCATAGACAGAGAGCGTAGCAGAGGGTAAGACGGAGAGAAACGTAGGCGGTTAAGTGGGGGTTTGGACGTTCTAGCCGCAGCCTTAGGCACGTCTCATGCGCGAAACGAGGTTATTCTTATTTTGAACGAAGTGTAGGTTGAAAGATACTAAAATAATGCCACTTGTTCTACTTGGTTCAAGTATCTCCTTGTAACAGGTGTTGCCCCCAGAAAAGTCGCCCTTTAATCATCGAAATATCCACTAATTGTTGTTGAAACGTGCCCAAGAATTCCGCGTGCTTTACCAAAACAAAGCATTCCGCGGATCGTTCCGGCTCACCTTTGACCCGAGCATTTTTATTCGAAACACCTCGAGCACCTCCGATTCATCGCGGTGGATTCTCTGTCGTTTATTAGCAAAGAGAATCGACGCGGCTCGTTCCTCGCCTTTTCAAAAGCCACTTGTGCAGTCGCATCGCGGCAAGTGGCTGCGGGAACGGGAGAACGGGGGGGATGAGAGAAAAATCAAACAGCGATATAAATTCCATTGGAACGCGGCATGGTGGTGAAAGAGAGAGTGAGGGAGAAGATTCGAGTAGCTTCAGGCGGACGCCGCTGATCGAACCCTCTACAAGTCGTCCCAGCAACGTCACCGGCCGACCTCTGTCGCTTGTTGAATATTTGATAACGTCCTGCATGCCGGAAGTGCACTCCATATCGGCGCACACGAACAGATACGTATCGAGTACCGGTGTCTACATCGACCTACGGCGATATGCGTATGCGCCGTGATGCGCATCCAGATGCAGGTTGTACGTGTCCCAAAGGGAGAACCAGACCGCCAACGGCAACGGGGACAAGACATTTCGACTGAAATCACGCGCCAGCCGAATACTAATTAATCCAACCCTGCGGGACCATCCTTCGACGTCTTCGACGTGTCAAAATCTGTTCAGAGGAGAATGTAACGTTGCTAGAGAGAGATTGGGAAAAATTGTAAATGAGGATAATTGCTGATTTGGGACATGTCGTGACCCTAGGATCTTGGGCTAGTAAACCAAGTGACACAGGTCAAGCTGTAAATTTACCATTCTAGGCATGTGTAGAGCATCACTCGCTGTAATTGAAATTGGTACCTCTGAGACGATAGTTTTAGTTGCTACGTATATATACTATTTTCAGAAAAAGTCCTGACATCGTGCATCTGGGAAATCCATACTTTCACTTTGAACTGACATCATTTTCTGTACTGAGAAGACTTGGATACTGAATTTCCTTCCTCTTTTTCTTTAAGGACAAAGTTGCTTACATTTCGCCGCAATTTTTTGCGCGCGCTTTCTTCCAAGTGTGAGAAATACATTTGCAAAGTTTCGAATTGATCGGCTGAGCAATTCCTTTAGGAAAAAATCTTGAAGATACCCTTTTCCCCGGTGCTGCGTAAAGGTGAAAGGCCCCTTAACGCGGCCGCGGCCTGAAAAACCGACTTTTCAGCCGAAAGGAACAACCGCTGCAGAATGCATAAGGCGCCAGAGAGAGAGAAAGAGAGAGAAGGGTTGTCGCGGCATCTGCTTATAGAGGCGCGACTGCTACCTCTGGAAGCTTAAGAGAAATTGAATTTTAAAAATTCACTCTGGGATTCAGACGTTCCCTTTCGCGTGGCGCCGCGTGAATCAAGAGATTGCCGCGCTAATAGAAAAACTGAATTCGACGTCCTTCAATCCTCTTTCTGTATGAACCTACTTAAAAAAAAAGAAAAAGGGAAGAGAAAAAAGAAGAAAACTGTGTCACTCGTACTACCCAATCGTTAACCCAGAAATTACCTGTTGGCTGGCGCGGCGTATCATCCAGGTAGGAATTTCTCTTGAAAGCGATCCACGCGCGATTCTCTTCCTATCGTGGATAAAATCAATTTTCACGGAATAAACACAAGCTGTGTAAACCTCTGTACTTCCAAGAGACTCGTCAGCTTTGTTCCACCGAAGCTTCTCTCTCTCTCTCTCTCGAGATTACTATCTTGGTGGTGGCGATCGCGTGACAAAGTAATTGACATGAGAAGGCAGCTGGAAGCCTCTCTGGCTGAGGTTAAACGCAAATGAACTATTTGCAACGGAAGCCACCGGTGAACGAGTCCGATTCTCTCGACGTTCTTCGCGATAACTGAATATTCATCTCTCCAAGCCCGATTAGTACACTCTCGTCAGCGTGGTTGCGGCGTCGATATTAATGCAGTCGACGAATAAACGCGGAGGATAGGAAGAAGGAGAGAGCGGAGAACGAATGGATGGCTGTGAACGAGAAGACTGGGTTACTGGAATTCATTATATCGCGTCGTATAGAGCGTTAGGTTCTTCAACGTGGTGGCTCCGCATCGCCTCAAAGAAGCGAAGAGTGTACCGAGCCACTTGTTATAGCGGCGCTGGATAAAGTGCCTCGACATAACAATCTCATCTGCGTAATTTATCGCGCGCCAGCCGCGAGCAAAGATAAAAGACGGAACTCGGTTATCTGCCCGCGAGAGCTTCTTCCCCTTTCTTCTTCTTTTTTTTTTTCTCCTTTTACATCGATCTCGGTCGCTTCTTCTCCAAGCCTGAGAGGTATGAATCTCTGTCGGTTTGTACGTGTCTATGTGGAGGATGTATTTATTCCTGGGTAATTTTAAGCAAGTTTGGAACGACACAGCGTCGAGAAAAGGTACTCGAAAAATCGTGTGAAATGACGAAGACAGATAAACGGTTGTTTGAAAATTTCAAGAAATCTCACAGACGACCAAGATCGCAGCCGCGGTTAATCCGTATTCACGTGATCCCAGACTCCCGCTATCTGAGATCCAAACTATACGTATCCGGCTCTAAAGTTCCCGAATCAGGCTGGAGACCGAGGCAGACATAAATTTCCGAACGCAGGCGACTCTAGGAATCCTTGACCCTAAATCCCACGATGCAGAAATCGCAGAATTCCCTCTTGGGTAGCGAACCGCCATACCTTCGGAAGTTTTACGACTCTAAAGTCACACCCAGACCTCCGCAAACCCTGTTCAATCTGAAATTTCCATAATATTAAAATTCGTCAATTTTACAATACCGTTCTACCTCCACCTTTACCATCCCGATTTTTCTACAAACACAATTTTCGTTCTTTTCGCTGAAAATCTTCTCTCGCAGCCAAAACAGATCCCCGCCACTCTTCTATTTCTGTTTTCCACGGCAGGAGGGTCGCTTAGCGCGTCAACGTCAATTTCCCTTGGATCGATTCGACGTCGACGAGCGACGATAAGCCGGAAAGCGGAAAAGCGTGGATGGAGCTCACCCCCGGGAAGATTCTTTGCTCCGGGTAACTGATATAAACGACAGCGGTGGGATTCGCTGCGACGACTATAATTCTCGATCAAGCTCGAATCGCCCTCGGCTCGCCTTCTTCCTTAGTTGGCCATCCTCTCTCTCTCTCTCTCTCTCTCTTTCTTTCTTTCTCTCTTTTTCTCTCTTTGCTCGCTCGTTCTCCCGTGCATCCATTCATTTCGAAGTGGCGCTCCTATTGTAGACAGAGGGGACGAATCGGGGGTGGACTTTTCCGTCGATTCGAAGTCCGGGAACAGCGTCTTGTATATCGATGAATCCACAAAGTGCCATCGAATGCATTTCGTTTGCATTCATTTCCCTGCCACTTTGAATAAATAACTCTTCCGGTATCCTCGTTCAGAGGGTTGTTCGAATCGCCTCGAACTGTTGAATGTCGCGAGCTTCGAGGATTCTCCAACGGAAAATTATCCTGGGGGTGAAGTTTAATCTTTTCGACGGACGAGATGAAAATTGCTGTTGTAATCGGCGTGTAATTGCAAGAGGGATTAAAGTGGTAGAACTGTCGTTGAGGTATAATTTTTCACAACTGTTTAATCCATTTTACGATACGTACATCAGTACTTGAAAATTTAGCTACGTAAATATTCGTTGGTAATTGTGAGAAAAGTAGGCGAAATAGTGGAACGATTCTGTTAAAAAAGAGTACTCGAAAGTTTCCTGGAAATTGTACACAAATTTAAAGAACTTACTCCCGCAGCTATTCCGCAAAAAATAGCAAATGAATTCGAGAGGAGAACTCTAAAAAGTGCACCGAAAATTGAACCAGCAAATCTCAGAGGGAAGCAAAGCCACTTTCCACTTTTGCTCTTAATAAAGTCGCCTTCTTAACGACACTTGGCCACATTCTCCTCGGTAAAACCATGCTCGAGCTACGAAATAGCCTTCGAATTTTCGAACTTTCCCCCGCGGAGGATCGAATTAAAAAAGAAAAAAAAGAATCCGCGCTAGTCGGTTCTCGTTAAGCGACGACGGAAGCCTCTAGAGGGGAAGCTGGCGGGGAGAGAACTGGAAACGGATGACGTTCGAGGAGGACACGAGGGGCGAGGTTGGCTCGAAGAGAGAAGTTCCCCGCGGAACTCGCGAGAAACTAGTTGCGAACTCGGCTGCCGTCAGCTCGAAACGGTTTGTTGGCCCGCCGCTCGAACTTCCGAATTCTTTTACCGGTGGATGTGTAGCGTTTATCGATGCCGCGATAAAATAGCCCGACTCCTGCGGAACTTTCGCGCCTTACCGACTTTACAGGCTCGCGTCCCATCCACCCCTTCTCGACGCGAGAAGCATTCCGGCTCGATGGCGTTCGACTATGAATGTTTTCTAATTTTACATAGCGAATCTGTTAGGACAGCAAGGGGACGATTTTATGATACGTGATTTCTAGTTCAGCAAACCGTTATTTTTAATTTAGCAGACCGGTCTGCAGCCAACACGCGGCACGTGGAATTTCTCAAATATTAACACGTTGACTGCCACGCGCATTTTACGTGGTTTGCCCATGGCGCCAATCTGAATTTTTTATTATGCGTTGCCATTCACCGGTGACCCCCACGGCGCTGCAGCCAAGTCGAGTGCCGGTCACCGGTGACCCCCATGGCAGTCAACGTGTTAAAGAATAGGCTATTGTTCAGTCCGTAAGGCAAGGTATCATAAAGTCACCCCCAAAGGGTCTTCGAAACCGATGCAATTACCGAGGCCTCTCGGTACCTGACCTTCCGAACGAGTCGGAGAGTCAGGAACCTCCCTTCGCGTCCCTTCTTCAAATTTTCGAAGATTTGGAGAAGGGACGACTCGATAAGAAGGCCGACTTAGCTTAAGACCGGAGAGTGTTAGTACACAGACCAGCAGTTACATTAGGAATCTTAAGGATTCAGTCAGACTCTCAACGCAATACATTCATTCTTCAGACGACACCTAGTGCAATATTCGAAGTACGCGGAAATTAGTACCCGAGTGCTTAACAGAATCCTTGTTTAAGTATCTATTGCTGCTTCATTTGATGACAGTTTTTGAGTGGACTGAAAAATTAAGGAGCTTAAGGAAGTTGAGATTTTGAAATGAAGAAAGTTGTCGGTAATTTTCCAGAAATGTGGAGAACGATACTGTAGGGATATTATTTAAGTGGTGTTTGTTGTTTGATAGTTTTAATTCTGAACACCCTCGTCTTTTACATTCGCTCTTGTATTTCATTCTCACTCACACACGGTCTCACTCACTCACTGTCACTCGGTCCAAACATTCTTATCTTACGTCCTACAATACTTAAAAAGTATCGCAAGTTACATTGTACGAAAATAGTACTAGCACAGAAAATCTGGCTGTAGAAGACACAGGATCGTTGCAAGCCTTTCTTCAATCGAGAAATTTCGAACAGAAGCTTCATATCCCATCCTTCCAGCTTCAATTCACATCCCAACGGTCTACGAGCGAAATAGAGAGGGGATCTTCCTGCAGGAAAATACCTTCCGTTCACAATCTCTCCCTCCTTTTATCCCCGTGACTCTTTCTCGAATTATTAGCGACAGACCATCGAGCGAGTTTCCCGTAATTGCACGGAGTAATGGGAAGGAATTGGCGGAGGCGCACGTAGCCGGGGCTGTACACAAATCCGAGTTAGAAATGTTCGGAAGCGGTCGTAACTTGGAATCAGATCGAAAGTTACGAATCTCTTCTCTCCGATTCCTCCGTTTCTCCGTCGTGTCTCTAACTAGCGGTGGAAAAGTCGGCGGCGTTTCGAAACGGAGGGGTTCGCAGTTCCCGAACATCGGCTGGCGGGATACCTCGAGATCGTGAAAATACCGGTAGGAAGCGAGAGCTCGTCCATCCTCGGCTATTCTTGGTTCGCCTTCGTCGACTCTATCCCCACCGTCGCGACCTCGTAATTACGCATTCCACTAATTAAGGATGCAGGAAATTGCGCCGCTTAATTATTTTCTAATTAACGCCGACAGAGATAGCCGGGCCAACTATGTGACACTTCTGGTAACTTTAAGTGGAACCAGCCCCAGCTGGGAGCGGGACACTTTGCTTCCGTTCAGAAGCAATTGGACGAAAATACTCCTCGACTCCTCTTCCGGACCTTCAGTTCGTCGAGTTCGCTTTTTCTTCGAAGGTACGGGCGTAGACTCTCTCTCTCTCTCTCGAACTGAAGCGACGTCTCGTTTAACGTGGAAAAATATATTTCTTATCGTACTTTATATCACGTTTGTTGGAAGTTTGCCGTTGAAGACGAACACTGGTTACATCTCGATACGATGTATTCGACGAGATGCGAATTCTAAGGGAAAGGAAGCGTTCACAAAGCAACGAATCTCCTTGGAGCAGGAACGGGGGAGCATTGCTTCTCATCGACAGATCCGAGATCGAGGCGACGTTACATGGGAACAATGACGGAGATTCCCTGCCCCTTGGGCTTTTCTCCGAACATCGACCATAGTCTCGCGAGGTGTCGACAAGACAGTTCACCTCTCGCGTAGGTGTCACGTTGGGAATGACAGTGGCTGTGCCTGGGAACAATGGAGAGAGCAGAGTGGCTGCCAGGACTACTCGTATGGCCGATCAGTCGAACGATAGACAGAGTCGGCCACACCTGAGACCCACGCGGCCAATTGCTGCCATTCGCCCGTTCGCCTCACTATCACGATTCCGGCTCCTCGCGAGCCTGATAAATGCGCACGGATTCGAGAGGGGAGGACGTGAGAGAGAGGACGCGTCCGTTTAGGCGTGCGGCAGATGCATAGACGCGGTCGTACATGGGAAACGCGAACGTTGCTTGCTGGGAATAGACGCATATGGCGGCACGCAGATACCGGTGTCTGCTGGCGATTAAACGTTTCGAGCAATTAGGAGGCGAGATGCTGGTCTACACATTCGCGTTTGTCCCCGCCCTTGTATCGTCTGGCTGGGTATTGTGTTTCTTTGACCACGATTACGGGACGGAATATGGATGATTTTCTCTTGTCGAATATTCAGTGGGATTCTGTGAAATAATGATTTATGTCTGGAGATACGTCCAGTTTATTTGGTCGACATATGGTTCTTATTAGATATGTAAGACATATAGATTCGTGAGTTAATTCTGAGAAGAGAGACAGTTTAGAGACACGTGGAACTCGTTAAAATTGGCAGAGAATATCTGGCAACGTACTCGCGAAAATCAGAGACATGTGGTGTTCGTTAAAATGAGTCGACAAACAGTTCTCAATAACCAGAATTTGAAATCCGCTAAATTAATTACAAGTTTCTAACCTTCTTTTAATTCAAACCGTTATTCCAACATCGCTAATTCTATTTCTCTTTAAATAAAAGTGTTAATACAGTTTGGTTACGACGTGTAGCGGCATTGTGTCTGGCCGTTAGCAAGCTGTACTACTTGCAACCCACCGGGAACACAGCAGCCGCGGCAGTAGTACAACTCACAGTAGAACAAACCCGTGTATGGTCAGACGTGGCTCGCCGTACCGCACAACCAACGTACTTATTCTCAATTTTTTTTTTTAATTCTCGCACAGCCGTGTGCGAGAAAATTCTGCATACATTTTACTCCACGTTAACGCACGCTTTGTCCTCTCGTAAATGATATTCTACGCCGCGCGGAAACGGAGAACGGCGAGACAGAACGTTTTTCCGCGTTAGCGTCCGGTTGGAAAAATTCACCGGGTCGCCGAACGTCGGGATTCATCGAGACTCGGATGCAACCAACGGGACTTCTAATCCTCCACGAAAATCCTTCGGCGCCCGCGCCATTATTTCTGTAATGGGAGGTATTCCCCGGGAACGGGCAGCGTAATCGGCGCTCACCGTTGTTCAACGTGACACCGTCGAAGCCACTTATCGACCGCATTTTCTAATTCCTGGCAATCCTGTTCACCGCGAGTACTTAGCTAGACGACACGTAACAGAGTTGCTTTCATTGCGCGAAACGATCTACTCTCTCTCTCTCTCTCTCTCTACCTGATTTCGATGATATTACACTCGACTATTTTCCATGGTCTGTCTGTCTCACCGGAAAACACCCAACAAGCAAGTGTATTTCAACAGGCGCGCAGTTCGTGCGTGAATGCAAAGTGGCTTGTTCAAATATTTTCTTACATCCCGAGGCTTTTTCCCCCCACGGTGTTCTCTCCAGCCTCTGGGAAAACAATTCGCCCGGCCTGGCGGCAAAAACCGCCCGGGAAACACGTTAATAAACGTGAAATTCTGCAACGAACGTCCACGAAAATGCGAAGATTTTTCACAGCGTAGAGAAGATTTCTAAACTTTTGCCTCGTATTTCCCGTTTCATTATTTCCCCAGACGTATTTGTCGAGGATCGGAGGCAGCGGCGCAGGTTGGTCGCGTTTGCGTTGAAAATCAGAAGAGGCGTTCCTTTCTTCTTCTTTTTTTTTTCTCTCTCGCAAAAAATAGGATACGCGCGCATATTTCAATGGGGTATTCACGCGGCCGGAAAATAGAGATAAAATGGCCGAAAATAGTGCGGTGCCGCGGAATCACGCGGCCAACCAGTATGAATCTATTAATGTTTCCTCTCTTCCCTCTCGTCCGGTTTATCTGTCACCGGGGTTCCGTTTATCCGCGCGGCAACGTCACGTCGATGACGGTTTGTTTTGCGACCGGCGGATTTTCGAAAGGGACTCGCGCTTCGCAGCATCCGGTGACATTCGTGTCGATACATCATCGAGTAAACGAGGACACATTCGGTGATACGAGCCGGTTTCAACTCGATTTCGATACTGTTCCCTTTTCACCAAAGGTGCGCGGTTCAATTTCCGACGTAAGAGAGGAATCATTCGTTCGCGTGGCATACGGCGAACATGAAAGTTTCTAAAGAAACCGAGTCTCTTAAACTTTCTATCTCACTAAACGTTAAACCTCAATGATAAATCAAGCAAGAACCTGTTACTATAAATATTCGAATTTTAGCAATAGATCTTTACTTACTGCAACATTGTCGAATATCGTATTTCGTTAGAAAATGATCTAAATGGTTAAACCGACGTTGCGTTGCTCGTTCATTAGCTGATCCTCTCCCAAATGCAGTATTAATATTTCACGCTGCCTCTGCTGCACTGTCCCAGTTTAAATTCGCGAAAGAAAATCCTTCGAATTTAATTCGAATCCGTTTTCTATTTTTAGCGAAACCTTTTCCAACGAAACAACTTTTGCATTTGAAACTGATATTATTCGTATTTTAAGAGAACACGTTAGGCCATGGGTGTCCAACTTTTCGATTTGCCTGGGCCATACGAAATATATAATACAGTTAATCGTACATAAGTAACAAAACCGCCTTTATTTTTTAATATTTTTTATTATAATGCAATTGAGTCGTGAAAAATGACGCTAAAAATCACACAATGTTCAAAGTTTACGATATTGTGCTGTTCAGGGCCACATTGCGGCCCGCGGGCCGCAGGTTGAACACGCCTGCATTAGGCCATTCTCTCAGATAAGGCTATTCATTTTCTGTATCTACAATTCAGACAAAATGTAGTGTTTTTACTCAGTCTCGAGAAATTTTCTTGCACCTTTATGGGCACGGTACCAAGATAGGAGTGAATTTATTTATCAAGAAGGAAACGACCGCGAAATGTACGAACACTTTACGTCCTCGTAAAGCGAACGGGGCGAAATTGTAAATGGGGAAAAGAGACTTCTGGCCAGCGGCGCGATACGTATCAGGCGAGACGCACCGTGGAAAAAGCAGGACGTTTCGTGCATAGGTCTCGTGAAATTTTCATGGGGAAATATCACCTACCTCGGAAGTGCGTCGCGATACCTGTCTGTCGTCCTTGTTCCATTAATTAAAACCGACGTGACTGTCCATCGAGGACGTGGACGGAATAAATCTATGGGAGCAACCCGTGTTTTTTTCCTGTTCCCGAAACGTGCCCTACTCTTTGGGACTTTTCTGCTCTGGCTTTTGTGCTCCTGACTTAATCCAGCGTAACTCTTTCAACTTTCTACTCGTAATCCTTCTTTTTTCACATGTGTACCGTTGAATTTTAGTATTTTCCTCGTCAGAATTCTTCCATAAATAATTTGTGTATTAAATTAATGTTACATTTAAATTATACAAATAGTAATCCTAATTTGTGTGTTGAATTAATCTGGCAACACATATCTTCTAAATTCTAATTGAAAATGCAGGAGGTACCAATTCGTTTGCTTCGTCATAAATACCGCAGAAAATCCTCGATCATATCCCATAGATGATATCCCGGCGCACAATAATAACCGAAGAGGGTCTGGGCGATTCAGTTCTTTCACAGTTTCGAACAAAGACTGGGCTGGAAAGGTTCCTCGACTATGCACATCTCATTGACCCCCCTCTTCCCGCGATCGACGTTGAAATAGTCGGCGAGGGCATCTGCGGATCATCGTAGGAATTAAAAAGAGCGAAGCAGTTGGAACACGGTAGAAGCTGGAAGAAACCGCGTTCATCCACTCTTCATCCATCAAAATCAATCTAACCAGCGAGTGCGCTCGAGAACCTCCGATGCTTCTCCCGATAAACGTACCGGAAGACTCGAGGAACCAGCCTGATCAGTCATCCCATCGGGCACGGGAGCAGCGCCATTAAAGTTTCGAATCTTCCTGCTTGTAGAACCATGGAGGTTTCACCGGCTATTATTTCTGATAATCCGACAGTTCGATTAATTCGGGATCCTGGATTAAGCGAATCCTTCGATTCCAGCCTTTTCTGCCAGCCCTGAATGGGGAGGTTACAACATGAACATTGTTCCGTTCGAAATAATTAAAGGATCACACGGAGAGATTGTTGTCGGAGACGTAAGGGTTGTACGTAGAAAAAAATTGCTGACAATGGTGCGTGCGTTACACAATCCTGACAAAAGTTCCATTTCTGCGACACGTTTATTCAGATTGAAACGATGGTTAAGGTAACATCGTGGTTGGCCGTTGCAACGATATTCCAGGCATAATATTTTCCAACGTTACGGGAACAGAAACAACTGGCGATTAAAGCGTGGAGCATGGTGGAATATTAAATTCTTGTTTCAAAGAAGACTCGAGTGGGAGCGTTTCAAAGCGTTACAGATTCCCATTGTGTCCCAACCTCGTTGCAGTCGCCGAGACGTTTATCGTCCACAATAATTTTGTCCAGTAACGGCCACATCTCCCTTCCGAATAACGTTTCCCTATCAACCCCTCGAATTTCTCTACACCGGTTGTTCTGATTGTTACGCAAATATC
>NW_017100161.1:3475352-3476016 GCF_001263275.1 Habropoda laboriosa | reverse complement strand
TCTCTCTCTCCCTGTATCCCTCTCAGAAACGAACCGAAACTCGCCGGAGAATCTGCCACAAAAAAGGACCGCTAGACCCTACGCAGTTTGGCAGGAAAAAGCGGCGAGCAGAAACGGTAGACAGTAAATTTACATTAGGAGCCGGCAGGGGACACAGGAAAGCTCTCTGCCCAGTTCGAACGTCGCCGTATTGACTTACATCGCGATCTATCCCGTCATAGATCCTCCACCGGACCGATCCTTCGCGAGACGACGTTCAACACTCGGAGTTTCCACGGAGGTTGCATCGCGAGCAACGGCGCGGAAGGGAAAGCTCGGGAGGGAAGATGGGGAATCTACGAGAAACAAATCTACGTGGAGTACCGCGGAGGAAAGGGGAAAAATATGCGACGGGGTGAATTTAAAAATCGCGAAACGACCTCGCGGATCAGACTGCTACTGAATTTAGTTATTCCAGGTGGTCTGCAGTTCTCTGCAAGCTTACTGGGTATAACGCGACGTTTTGTGAAATTGTGGTCTTTGCAGGTTGAAATAGTAACGATAATTATCTTTGTTTAATTGAAACATGCGCCATTATTATTCATTGTTTTCCCTAACGAAGTACCAACTGATGTGTTCTATTTTTAGAAGAATTCGCGTGTTTTTAATTTGAAATTACTCTGCT
>NW_017100161.1:3425647-3475313 GCF_001263275.1 Habropoda laboriosa | reverse complement strand
AATTCACTCTGAAACGTTACATTGTTTGCTTGCGTAAAAGAATTAAACAGACACGAAAAATAGTTGAATAGACAAAGGGAACAAAGGAGCACGGTATCGAAATAACTTGACGAATACGCGCTCTCGTGTGTATTTTTCATTCTCGTTTCATGCGAGGACTTCGATCTTTTTACCTCATCTCCAACAAATTCCTGTTTTACTCGACGAAATGTTATTCCCAGTTCGTTCCCTACTTATCGAAAAAGGGGACGATTTTAATTGCTCCTCTAAGCGACGCTCGCTCTCGTTACATTCTATGCATCCTTCCGCTATTCCCAAACCACGATCTCCAGTAGAGAAAACTACGTGAAATTATGCACTCACAGCCTCCGACAATCTCTATAGATTATCGATAAGATTGGGTCCCCGTGGTGGCCACTTCTGAAAACGGAAAGTTTCCAAGCACTCGACCCATTTCGCACGCTCGTTCCGCTCGTTACCTTTATCGCTGTCTTTTTCGCCGAGTCGCCCGCGAGACGACGAGTGGTGCCGCATCGAGTGCCTTGGCCAGAAGTGGTCGAACGGATTTTTCCAAAAACGAGGAGAAAAAAGAAAGGGAAAAACCGGAAGAGACGCTTTTTAAGATGGGTTTTTATCGGGTGCGCAGCTTTTCCCCCCTTCCGGAAACTTCCCTCCGCGTTACCTCTCGGAGCTTCCTATTAAAATTGATTTTCAAACTTTTCCGTCCCTCCGTCTCCTTCCACTCCTCCCTTTTTCCCCTGTCTGTTCACGAAGGGTATACCGGTTTACGAACATTGGTTAATTACTTCCTTGACAAGCTTATCCGCTCGAGGAAACTTCCCTCATCCTGGCGTGTGCTTCAGAGAGGGAGAAAAAAAGAAAAGAAACATCGCGCGCGTGTCAATATATTAACTTCCGGCTGCGGGTTAGTCTCTCTCTCTCTCTCTCTCCGCTTCAAGGTTCATTGTGTAACTTACGCGACTAGGGTAATGGAATTTCGTCGCTTTATCGGCGAGAAAATTACGCGAGATCGAGCGGGGCGAACTTTCAGGTTCCACTCGGAGACCGGACAGACGAAAATTTCATTCAGAAACGGCCGTTTAAACGTCCTCCTTGTAGAGGCGAACGCTTCCCTCTGGCACGGCGCCAGATTCCAGCCCGAAACCCCTTGTTTCGAACGCTACACACGCGAACGCGATAAAAAAAGGCTCGACAATTAAACGAGCGACTTTATTAAAACGCGTCGCACCTGCGCGGCTCCGCGTAAAAACGCGGCTATTTTTCTCGCGAGCTTGGATACCGCGGCGAGGGAAAAAAGAAGAACGATTCGGCGAGGTTTGTCCGGTGTCGACCCAAATTCGCCTCTCGAAAAAAGCCAGGAATTCGAAGAGAACGTTGGCTACGCCTCTCGGTGGCTCGATTCGATTAGCTCCTGTCAAAAATTCACGGGAAACTATCCCTTTCGCGTGTGAGAGAGAGAGAGAGAGAAGGAGAGACAATCGAGAGAGGATCCTTCTTTCTCAGTTTATTCGGTTAGCTGATCCGATTTGCGCGACTAGTGCCTCGCGAAACGAATTATCGTAATTTCCCGCGGTATCTGCCGCATGAAATAAAATTTCGGTGTTTCTACACTGTGTACAGGCTACACACCCAAGTAATACGATTTTTAAAAACGAATATTCTTCTCTCCAACTAACGAAAAATCTTCTATATCGATGAAATCGACGGTGTAAAAACAGGGTCGATAAAATTCGAATTATTCGATTATTATTCGAAAACTACCGCTACCGAAGCGAGAACGCGATATCGAGGCAAACAGGGAACAGGACATTTTCGGTACGTCCTGTCCATCGGGGGAGAGGCGCTTGAAACACGCCATCCCTGGCAAACTTTTACCCTTTATTTACACCGTATCGCGGTGGATGGACGGCGGCCATCTTCGACAGATCCTCGAACTGAGCATCGTTCCACGGTTACAAAGGCCAGCCAGAAGCAGTCGCGTGCATCTGGCCCAGGAAACGTCTCTCGAAAGGTTCTTTCACGGAACAGATTCTGGCCGCGACGTCCGATTTCAACGGCTGCTGCAATACGTCCCTGAGGAGGACCTCTGCCAGCTCGTGGAGACTCGACGCTCACCGGAGTAAGGTCCATTGTTGCCGGTTAATTAAGGGAGTTGATGAAAGATTAAGGAGTTTCTGCCCGCCGTTCGACATATACATCCACGTCGTCTGTGCTCCTCTTGGTCTTGATCCTGCGGCTCGATCGAGGACGTACTGGGTGTTTCGTTGTAACGAACATCGACCGTCAGGGAGGAAAAGTGTGCTCTTGAATTAACCCCTTTAATTGGTGAATATTCTAATCATTTACTCGATTAGATATTATTTTCTGCGATAATATGCTCGTTATGGGGAACTATGATCGAGATAAAATTGCAAAGGAGATAAATTTCGCCGAAAGTTTTCGTTTCTTGAGTTGGAGCAATTTCTCCCCGCGCTTTTGCAACGCCCTTTACAACTGGAAGAAGTGGAGGATCGAAAATTCGCCAGAAGGGTGAGAGCCATCGAGAAAGCTCGGCGATCTTGTCCCGGGATAAAAATTTCATCGTCCTATCGTCGACTCGCGTACGGATTCTCGTCTTCGGGTAATTAATTACCGGCGGCCTGGTCGTCTCGAGAAAGATCACCGAGCTCGAGTAAAAAACTTTCACCCTCTTTCTCTCGCTCTCCTCCCTCGGCCAACGCTTGGAACTGTATTTCGTTTGCTGATCCTCTCTCCGATTTTTGTTTCTCTATTTTTTTCCCCACTGTCGCGCCTTTTCTATCCTCTCTCTCTTCGTTTCTCAGAGGATTCTCCTCCTTTTCCTCCATTGATGCGGGTTAATTGAGTCCGGAGGATTAATCTTGTTTAGCTGACTCCGGGAAACGACTCGGTTACGCTCGATCAAATTTATATTCTTCTTTTCCGGGAGGAACCGACGGAGGGCGTGACTTTCACCCTGTCCCCGGTTATATAAGTATCGATCTTCCGCCCCTCGAACTCTGTTAGCCCCTAAATGAGGGACGTGGGGGTGTTAGGATGGGACGTGTAGTTAGACGAAACTTGGAGACTTATTATAATTAGAATTAAGCAGAATTTAGTAGGTTCCTTAGACAGAGGAGAGATGTGCCAATACCGAGACGCCAGGTCTCTCCTGGAACCTCTTATCGTGAAATTTACTCCCTCGCGTTCTTAATCAGTCGAGTGGAGCGTGATCGAGAGATCGTTCTCGAGGAAAAGGAAGGAAATGACGGTTTCTCGAAAAATTCTATTAAGAAGAAAATGTAAGAATTCTTACTGTCTCGTGTGAAATAGTAGAAACACTGCTATCATGTTCTTGCTGAGAACGATTAGTCGATTTTTTCCATACATTTCTGCATCTGTACCGCTCTGTACTTTCACATTCGTGTGTTTCCTTTCTATCTCTCTATCTGTTCTACAATCTCAAGGTTTCGCCTGCGCGCAGCTGATTCGTATGCAATTGTGTCAGCCAGGACGGTGTAGGATTGAACGCGCAATTCGTTTCAACCTTCTCCTAATTTTCCAGACTTTTCTCTATCTACAAGTATCACCGTCTATTCTACCTCTATCCTCCCTATTTTCTCACTCTATACACGGCGACAATTTCCCACAGAAAATCCTCCGCGGTCACGTAGGTATTACCTAAAATATTATTACCTAAAATTTCCTCGTTTCAACCGCGCCACGAATACTCTATTTGCCGTTGTTCCCCGTATAAAACGACACTCTCACCCCGAAACTCCCTGTTACTTTTCCAACGCGCGCTTCCGTAACCAGCCATTTAACTTAAACAAACCCAAGTCCGGGTAGAATTGAATCGTCAACTCGAGTCGAAGGTTGACATCGATCCGTCCGCGAAACCGCACACGCGACCCTGCAATTCCGTCGCAAGGATCGCGGCAATTACGGCCGTCGGCGAACGTAAACGCAGAAGTAGCGAGTGCTGAGAAGATCGTGGTGGTGGTGCTGTTGCTTGTAACAGTGGCTCGAGGGGGTCTCGCGTTACGATGCTAAGTGGATTGCCGTGGAAGCATTAAATTACCCGAAAGCCGTGCGGCGGTCCGGCTAGCAACCGGTCCGAAACCGCGACGGCTAACGCGCCACCCATTAACCGCAACAATCTTGTGTACACGATAGGACGACCAGCCTCGAGGAGGTTCTCGCGGATCCGCTCGAATTACCCGTCGCGATTAATCCTCCGCGGGAACGACAATGCTCGTCGATGTTTCTGCGGGGATAGTAAGGGTTTATTGCCGGCTGTTAGCGAAAGAATCAACTAGCAATTTTCGAGCGTTTAGGTATAATTATTTCTGGGATTGCTGCAGGTTCGGACGTAATTATTGGACTTTGTTTGTAACGTAAATTGGATGGAGTGGGATTAGGAGATCCCGGGATCCCTTTTTGTGGGAAAGACGTTGTTGTGGAGCTTCTCAATTGAGTAATAGAGAGTTGGTGAACTAGGGTAATGGTCGGGTGGAAATGTGAGCTCATCTCAGAGAGTTGGTGATTGCAAATTCAGATGATTGAAAGATAAGTGCGCCAATTTCGTAATTTCTGATCTATCTGTTACACTTTTATTTGGTTATCGGTGAACACAAAAAGAGGGACAAAGACAGAGAAAGAGTGAAGGTTGAAAGAAAGGATGTGGTGAGAATAGGCGGAAAAGGAAAGATAGAGAGCGTTTCGTCCTGGGCATCCTAATGGACTCGTCAGTAAGGCTTTCTAGGGGGCGGGAGGGACTGGAAGGACTCAAGTCAGAAGTTATATATACATTATATATACATCAATTGTGAAAATTGATAAATTATACCGTGTTACGATAACGGAAATCTCCCGCGAAAATTTCCCGCCTGACCTAACCGACGATTTTGCTAATGACTTTGGGGAGAGGGTACCGCAGGTATATAAGGACCCGCCGATGTCCCGCGAAATCATTTACCCTTTATACTGGGCCCTAGACACTTCGCGGCGTATTTTGACCTGAAGGTTCTGAGATGTGAATAGAGTGGTCGGGGGCTACTAGCTAGTCTATGTCCACCCTGTACACACTCAGCCTTCTTGTAACACTTGTATACATTAGAATCAATTAGAATTTCTATTACTAATTATTAAACAAATTTTAACAATTACCGGCACTCGCTAGGCACGTAATATCAGACTTTAAATACTCGACTTCGAACTTCGGTTTAGTCATAATTCTATTAATGTTATAATAACGTATAATTTATTAATTTTCACAATTTTATTATTAATTTATACTTCCAAAAATTTGTTAAAACATTACATATTATTATTTATACATTTTTGCAAGTTTCTTTGACAAATAAGTACGTTTCAACGATCTTATTACTTTCTCGTTGTGAAATCAAGTTCGGAGGATTAAAAATCAGGTTGACCCTTGGTCGTAAATTTAAAATAGCCATAGTGAAGGTGAAATTATTATTTTAAATAAATGTTTCTATACGAATTAAGAATCTATTCAACGTTTGTTTGTTGCAATACCGTGAAATAAATTGTATTATATATTTTCTCAGTTTAGACTGAATTTAAAGTTCGTAAGGATTAGAAATCAGGTTGACCTGTGGTCGTAGATTAAAAATAGCCATAGTGAAGGTAAAATTATTACGTTAAATAATTGTTTTTATACGAATTAAATATTGATTCAACGTTTATTTGTTGCAATACCGTGAAATAAATTGTATTATATATTTTTTCTGTTTACACTAAATTTAAAGTTCTGTTTACATGTTATAACAATTAGAATGTAGACGTTTTGCCGTTTCACGGTTTTTCCTCTGTTAATTATGTGTTTATAAATCATTTCAAACTAAAGCAGCACCATGCCCACCCTTAATTAAACCGTCTCAGTAGTTTACCGTAATTAATAATCTATTTTCGGAATTTATACGAGAATTTTTGAATTTTAGTAAATACTAGAGTCAGTGCATCGCGTATTGAAATAATAGCTTATACAGATAATCTTTTGAAATTACTCTTAATTAGGGAAAATCTTGAATCTTGTATGGAAGATGAAGATTTTCAGGAAATATTTATTTTTCAACAATGAATTTTTGTTTTATCGATTAATAACGTACGAAATGATTTTTGGAAAATTTTCTTCGTTTGAACGTTCGTTTAAGGTTCGACTATGATTATCAAATCTCTCGAAACACCGTAGAATGTTCAATTTTAAAAGTAACTTCTTCAATTTTTGGATAATCTGGGTAACGTGTTAGTGTTGACGATACACTTTCGAGTATAGACGTTAAAGTTCATAGAGTGGTCGGGGGCTACTAGCTAGCCTATGTCCACCCTGTACACACTCAGCCTTCTTGTAACACTTGTATACATTAGAATCAATTAGAATTTCAATACAATAGACTGAATAACAATTCATTTTAACTAATACCTATTAGAAATTTTCCTTTTAAAACAAATATAAATCATTTTACCAATTACTGGTACTTGCTAGACATTTAATATCAGACTTTAAATATTCTCCTTTCGGTTCTTTTAAATACAATCAAATAATTTCTTCAATTATCGATACTGACTTGGAATACTCCGCTTCGAATAAAATATTTCGAAATTATTTTGAAGGTTTAGGTAAATAAACATTTGAATTTTAGTCATCGTTGTTCTTCAGACTTGTCGAATAGGTTGCATTTTCGTTACAGCATAACAATCAATATGTACTTTTCTTCCAGCAATTGAAATTAATTTGAAATTTTTCATATATTTTCTCTGATATTGAATTTATTTTATGACTTGCTATTTTGTTTACTAATAATTTACCATCCAACGAATTTGCATGAATTGTATGTTAAGTAGTTAGTTGATTTATTATTGTATATTGTGAGCTGATTTGGAACGAGTGCACTATGCCCACCCTAAATTAAACCGTCTCAGTAGTTTACCGTAATTAATAATCTATTTTCGGAATTTATACGAGAATTTTTGAATTTTAGTAAATACTAGAGTCAGTATATACAAATAATAGCCTTTGCGTGGCCTAGCGAGATCTTGCGGTTACTTCGTTCCTCCGGTGCCAGAACGGTGGCAGTTTCTCTACAAGAGAAGGAGACAGAGGGAGAATTTTCGCGGGGTGAACATCGTAATTTCATCAATTTCCCGATCCTCGTCCCGCCAGCAGGGATTGTTTTAGCGTTGATAATCGCGCGGTAATCGGCAAGGCCAGAGGGGAGGGTAAAGAATCGCAGTCGGACGAGGAAAATATACCATTAATTCCCGTCACGTTTCGTAATTGGTACGGGGACCGCGTTAATTACGCCGGCGGAATGTAATAAACGTTTCGTTTCGTCGTCGGTTATTCCGCGGTGTAATTTCACGGTTAATCGAAGCTATGGACGCTGATTGCTGGCGCCACTTCGCGCCGCGTAACCCACCGATAATTCAACCTTTTACTTCGTTCATGGATAAATTAGAATTTATCCCGTGTGCTCATTTTTTTCGCACAGATTAACCATCGGGGAAGATCTTCGGGGAGAAAAGAGAACGATACTCGACGGATGAAACTGGTCGATTTTATTCGCGATGCTTGGCCGGAGAGGAAAAAAAAAAAATGA
Source organism: Habropoda laboriosa (assembly GCF_001263275.1). Lineage (NCBI taxonomy): Eukaryota > Metazoa > Arthropoda > Insecta > Hymenoptera > Apidae > Habropoda > Habropoda laboriosa. The sequence continues at coordinate 3,467,670 of NW_017100161.1, read as the reverse complement.
CAACCTCGGATGAATCGAAAGAGATTTATTCGACGGCCCTGTAAGGCGCTTTCGGCTGAAATTCTCTCCCCGCGCCTCGCCAGACGTCGCGTCGATTTTTCGGGATAAGCTTTATGCCGACTGAAAGCTCCTTACCGACCCCTTCGCTTCCGGTATACATGGCGCGCTTATTTTTCTCCCTGCGGTCGGATCCGGGCGGACTCGGTTTCCTTTCTGCTTCATTTCAAATATACCGCCGCGAATTTGTGTTTAATCGCGTAGACGAAAAGCTTGCGAGCATTAACAATTTTCAGGGCTTCTGCTGCTTCTTTGTGTGGATTTGGTTTTAATAATATGTTGCGAGTGATGGCGTGAATGTCGTGTGTTTGTTTCGAATTTGTGTGAACGTTCTAAGATAGACATGATCTATGGCTGATACTCGAATCGATTCGAGATTGGGGAAACGGTCAGTGTCGTAGTGAGAAGCAACGAGTAAACAGTAGGACCTCGTTACTAATGAAAACAGAGCGGTAGGGTTTATGTGAGAAAGAATAAGAGAGCATTGATCAGGTTATTAATATTCCCATTTATGTGTCTTTATTGTTATTGTGCAATTGTTATTATAAAATATATTCGTATTAAACTTTCTACCACGTGTTATTCACCCACACTTTGTTGCAACGCGAAGCGGTATTATCTGTTGTTCGGTTCGCTATCGCGTGTTGACGAATTGTTCAAATTGAATTTGTTAAATATATTCTTCCAGGTAAAAACTGATTCAACAAAATCACGTTGAAAATATACTCGTGTTCTAGAATTAATTAAAAAATCTGGTCCCGCAGAGTCCTTTTTACCACTACAAAAATACCCAACGCAAGAATAGCAAAGCGCGAGTAACTTAAGCCAGCCAGATCCACGAGATCGTTCGCGGACGATCAGCGGCGGATCCTTCACGGGGTAGATTTAATCCAGGTCAGAGTAGGGGCGCGAATTTAAGCATCCAAGTGTCAGCTGTCTACTTTGTCCGGCGGGCGTATCAGGGCAAATCCGCTGCGTACAGTTTCTATATGCAAATCTACTCATAACTCACCAGAAACGTATCGGACGGACCGCGCAGCCGGCCCTCTCTTCTCTCTCCCATGGCTTTCGCGTACTTTCCGGGCGGATCCGTGTCTCCGAGGCCCTTCTCGCAAATGTAACTCACCGTATTGCGCTGGAAGAACTGGAAAAACACTCGCTGAAATGTCTCTTCAGCGATCGTCGAAATTTTCAAGTGTGCATTTCGCGGAATTCTTGAAACAGGTAACTGAGATTTATCTAAAAACTGCTGTACCATCGTCAGAGAAACGAATTTTGCATTTTAACAGGAGAAAAATAGGGGTTGAAATATGTTTCTCAGAGTATGATAGAAATTTTACGTAAAAGTTTATGATTCGTTAATTCTGTATTTTTTATAGGACGTGTATTTTGAGTTTACATTCATAGTGCTGTTTGTTTATGTAACTAAATAACAGTCGAGGTTAATTGTCTCGATAGTTTCGATAATGTGACGATCTTCACGATCCGATATCAGTAATAGTCTGCTGATTGACTTGATGCACCGATAATCCCAATTGTCCGGTGATCCTGATCGTCTGATAACTCTGGCACACCGATAGTCCAGTTAATCTGGAGTTTAATAATCCGGTAACGTTGACAGTTTCGGTAATTCAATAAGCTTGACGATCTAATAATTCCAATTAATCCTTCATTCTGGGTACCGACGTGTTTCTGACAATCTTGACTGCAGTATTCATAATCTCCATCATCTCGTAACCGATAGAACCCAGAATCGAAGACCTTAACTCCACGTATATATGTAGGAAACGGAATGCAAAATTAGAGATTAGTTTATCGCTGCGCAGGAAAATAGACCACTCTCGCTATTGTTTTCCCTATTTATATAATCTCCCTGACCCGCGCTCGTTCTCTCTCACACTCACGTACTATCTTCGCACAGACACTCGCTCTTGTTTAATAACAACGATCGTCGGAAGGCCACAGCCGCCGTTTTGCCTATTCGTGTCGCAGGGTTTCCACGAAAACAAACTCGACCATGTTATCGGCACGCTCAGGTCATTGACCCTCGTACGACGATGCAGGGTCGTTTTGACTCGACAGCGATAAAGTCAGGCGGCTCGGCGAAATACACCTATTTTACGTATCAAATGTAAATAAACAAGGAAAATACAAAATATATTGCAAGAGATGCGAGATTTTGGCGGCGAAGTGACTTTGTCACCCAGGAAGAGAAAGCGCGCGGGTACCTGAGGGTGCCATAAGCTAAGCCTTTTCCCCGGAAAGTCGAACGAGGGGGCTCCGATGATTTTTCGGAGCAACGCGGAATACGACGCGGTGAGGACACTCTGGAAGTAGCCGTCGAGCGAGACGGACACCAAAGCATTTAGCAGTCGCTTATCACTATACTTTAATACATTTTTGGTTAATACCCTTTCCTGTGTTAAATTTACTTAAGTTGTGTTAACAATATACAGTTGAAAGTATACACATTTATACAGAATCCCTTCTTGAAACCCGTGTACGATAGAAATTTTGCTGCGAGTCAACATCACCCCGCGCCCATCTAAAACCATTCGCCTTCCTCTAATCGTTACAAATTCATCGAAATTTCAAATTATTTCGCTAATCTACTTGTTCGGTCCCGAGCACGCGACGCAGGACCGGCGGGACGAGTGCGTAGCCGAGCCGCATGGCATCAGCGGAACCGTGTTACAGTGTCGCAAAAAGGCCTTCGACGAAGAGATCCCGCGAGGATCCGAAGAGGGACCGCGGTTGCCGAGGCGAGAGTGCTCGGGTGTTTCGTCGCTCGAGGGGACTCAGTAGCCGAGCCGCATGGCATCAGCGGAACCGTGTTACAGTGTCGCAAAAAGGCCTTCGACGAAGGGATCCCGCGAGGATCCGAAGAGGGACCGCGGTTGCCGAGGCGAGAGTGCTCGGGTGTTTCGTCGCTCGAGGGGACTCGCGTTGGGTCCTGTGTCGCATGGGCCTGCCAAAATGGGCCGATGATCGCTCGACGTCTTCCGCATCGCGTCGCACTTACCACCACCAGGTCGGACATGGGCCGCCAAAAGCGATGATCGCTCGACGTCTTCCGCATCGCGTCGCACTTACCACCACCAGGTCGGGTGTGGACGGCTCCTATAAAGCACGGAGGTTTTCACGCTCGAAGCGCATTTCTACCGAGAACACGCCTAGACACGCATAGAAACACATTACATCGAAAACACGCCTAAGAAATACAATAATTGTTTTAGTACGAAAACGTGTTGATTTCTTTCTATAAATAAGACTCGCCGGCGTTTCCAATCACCCCAGAGCTACGGCGTTTTGGGACGCTACACTGCTCTAAGAAACTAAGAATTGCGAAGAAAATCCTTTGCTTCTCCACAGCAGTTTCCGCGGGAGAATGGCAAAGTGTTGACAGAAGATCGAGCGTAAAAGTTGACAAAGTGCTTTCCATGTGTTCAACACGTAGCAGCTAGAATTCGAATGGAAGTTACGGGGCTGAACTGTACACGCTTGGATAGGCAGACAATCGGGAGGGGTCGTATTAGCGGCGACACAATGTACGTGACGATTACGGTTCACCTCGTGACATAACGTTTCCCAATGACTGATGGCGGCGTCATCATAATTTACTTGGGGAAAATGTATTCTCGCGCGGCAATATCGAAACAGGCCAATATCGTTAACTCTAATTCGGTTACGTTTGCGCTAGCATTGTCAGTTGGCTATAACGAGATTAATAATGCGACCCTCGTCGATAATAATCGCGGAATCACGTACCGCGCCAATATCAGCCTGCTCGATTTTGGTTAGCCGCACGAAATACCAAGAAACAGAGAATTACCCGACCGGTAGATGTATCTACGTTTCTATACATTCGAGCACAACTTCTCCACCATTTTTCATCCACCTTTACCTTTCTTCTCTCTGTTTCTCTTTTCTTCCTTATTACGTTCGATAATCGTGAGTACAGTTCAGCGGAGCGATTTATTGTGAAAATTGGAAACGTGTGATCGTTGTAGAAATTGCACGGAGGAGCGTTCGATGATCGGTAATTAAGGACAGGTTCGATGAATCCTGCGACGCGTTACTCTGCAATTAACGCAACCAGAAACGAGAAACTACCGGTTCGTTGAACGTCATTGATCTATGGTGGAGGAAAGTATGGTAGCTTGGCGCGACAACTTAGAGTTCTTCCGGGACGACGGTGATTTAACGTTAGACGAAATTATCCAAGCGAGATTCTTATCGGTGAAGTTGAAGATTTAATCAAGTTACGTGTTTTGGAATGTTTATTCGATTAAATTGAACGCTCTTGCTTGTGTAAAAGTTCGAGATCGATAGGACTGCGCGAGATAAAAATGTTCGACACGTCATGGGCCACGTAGATTTTAGGACGAGAATACGAAGAGCGCAAGAATAGCGAATGAAAAATCAATTGCGCTCCACTGAGGAATGAAGAGATGTAATTCTATTTGTTAAAGATTCCATCCATTAAAGAGATGGAATTCTATTTTTAATCATTTTTGCACGAACTGTAATATTCTCGATGGTATCTATCGTAACTCGAACCAGACCAACTGCCTTTATCTTACTGTTTAACCCTTTGCGGTCCAAATAGTCCAATTAGTCCGCACTTATTTGGCCACTCTCGGGCAGTACCGCGTAGTTTCCCTTTATTTCAATATTTCAGCGTAATGTTCTTACGTCAAGTCTGTCTCGACACAGGACTGCCAAGGGGTTAATAAAGAGTCCCATCGATTTCACAAAGAAATCGTCGTTCAGTCCGCTGCACTTTTCAGGAATAAAAATCGATTTTCGAAAAAGCACATTTCATCTTAACACGATCAGGGAAGACTCGCGGTGTTTGGCGAATCGAGAGGATGACAATAGAGAGGGGTATCGGGAATTTGGATGGGTTTGCATGCGACCGTACGTGGTTCCGGTCCAACGCGGCGACGCCTTTTTTTCGCGCTTCCGTTTTCGTGTCCTGTACACGGTCCACTCCGGCCAGAGAGCCCACGGTCATTGTTCAAGTCTATCGCGATAAGCCCGCGCCGCTGCATTTCCGGGCGCTTCGCGTAATCGTTGCACGCGCAATGAATTTTATGACGTATACGTGCGGCGAATTTGTCAAGCGAAAAGAGATAATGCGACGAGCCCGCGATCGTGTCGCAGATTACCCGATGCAACTTCGTCCGCCGATCGATCGTCCGATGCATAGAAATATATACTTGTTTTGCGGGCAGCGGGGATTAGCGAAGGAAGAGAAACGGGGAAGAAATTGAAACTGTGTTCTTGCGAGCGACTGCAATTGATAAGAAACTTTAATTATGTACGCTTTAACTTGCTGCATCCCTGTGCAATTTATCTTAACACATTGTCAATCGGTTGAGTAGATCTATCATTCATAATGAATAATGGTTCATTCTCATTCGCTACTCTAAGAAATTTTCTTCCATAATTTCAGCTCTATTTTACAGTGTTCTTTACCAACTGTAGCGATCGAGTAGATCTATCATTTAATGTATCATTCAGAAATTTTGTTCCATAATTTATGATACACATCTGTTCAACGGCAATTCGTTCGATTGGTAATGTGTCCCACATAGTGTCCACAGGATAAATTCTCGACCCCAGAATCATTAAGCCATAAAAATAAAAATACCGTAAAATTCCAGATCCCAAATTAAAAAGAATGTAAAAAAATCATGGATTAATTTCTGCGAAAAAAAAGGAAGAATTATTACACGTCGACGGTACGGTTGGCAAGTTCATCAAGTTTCATTTCGGTGGACCGGACGCCGGTTCCGACGTCACGCGGTTCGCGAGGAAACCGGATGCAACAGCTTGCCGCGCGTCGAGGCGGCTAGCCGACTGCACTTCCGGTTTAATGCAGCTCCTGACCCGTGAATTAATATTTCATCGTGACTACGTTTTGTCGCACCTCCCCTCTCTCTCTCTCTCTCTCCTTCTCTTAGCTTTCACGGTGCGTTTTCCATCGACTGCTCGACTCGGTCCTTTGTTCCCGTTCGAGTCATTTACTTTTCTCTGCATCTTTGACCGTGAATCCGAGCCACGCCATTTACCACCCTCGTCGAACGTATCGTTATTTACAACACACTCCCGGGACGACGGGGATTGTTTGCGCTCGCCCCTTTTCTACCGTCGATCGATCCACGATCACCCCGCTGTTTCGTTCCTATCTTAATGCACCGTGACATTGCTCGATGCCAGTTCGACCAGAGTGTACAGATTTTTGCATCTGTCGTGTCTCTCGTCGATGAATATTCATTATGTTTGTATTTATTACTTAGTGTTTAATCCTCGACAGGTATGCCGGCAGCCCGACCCTTAGATTTCTTAGCATGAAGTTCTATTTTATATATTTTTCGCCTTCGCTCGTTTCGTAGCAGCGGTAATTTTATGACGCCACGGCAATCGTAGTCTTTCAATCTAAGAACTCGCTTTCACCTTATTCGCCCCTTTTTACTTGTACACTTTTTGCATTCATATGGTCACGAGAGCCGAAGCGCGTCTTAACGTTATTGTCTGCTACGGTCATTGTTCGAGGCACTCGGAATTCCCGCGTGCGTCACTCAAGGGTACGCTTGGTACCTGAGAGTGACCTATGGTCTGGGGGGTGGCATTTTCGTGTAGTTTTTCCCACTATCGAAAAATGTACATCACCCCCGCGATGCGTCCTCGCACGGAGGTGTCGTGGGACCTTTCGTGGAAGGGAACGACAGAAAAGGGAAAGACAGAAGTCATCTGACTCCTTTTAGAAGTTTAGACCATTAGCAATAGTTGTTTTTTCCTTCTAATCACGGAGGTGGTCCTTCGAAGACGAACCTATTAGACTTGGTCGGCACACCACGTGCTAAATTCGACAAGGCTCGAAAGTTGGTTGCAACTGCCACGAGCACATCCTAACAAAATTCATGAATGAACATTTCTTTTAAATTCCATCGCTGTTTCCCTCTACTACCCATTATATTCAACGTGTCCCTTCCGTTCACTCGTGAAATATTTATAGTATTGTTAGGATAAATACATTTCTTCCTATCATACTTTCCTCCGATTCTTTACTCATCCTCGAACCGTGACACAGACCTCCCTCCTTTGCGAATTTTAACCACCCCTCGCGTTATAAACAGAAAAACCGCTTTCACGCCGCAGATCATTCTCCGAAGTAGAGAGACAAAACCCGGGAAACTTGAAACTCCGCGAGTCACCCCTGAAGCGTATACCTGATTACAAGATATAAAGATCCATTTTGTGAAACGAGTGTTGGATATTTTAAATCCCTGTTCGACTACGGCATGACAGTACTACAAACAAGACGTTCAACTCAGAATTACACGTATCTTGATTAACCAAGTCCTTCGGTGCAGCTAGAAAAGACACCGTACACTTAACGACGGTATCGTAACGAGACCCGAGTCTCGAATAGGTTAATTTTCGCCGCAATTCGACGGTTCATCGACACACCTGAACACCGGGTCTTTTCGTCGTGACTACAGGTCGCTGACGCGCGTCTATGCTAAGCAAACAGACAGGCCGAGATCCCGCTAGGTTGGAGGAGGAAGTCGATGAGCAAAATTCGATGACCTATATCTGATGCACAATGCCTCCTCTGGGCACAAAGGGCATATATACATGCAGGAGGAACAGAGAGAGCGAGAGAGAGATAGCAAGTGCCTCGCGACTCTCTCCGTATCGATTCAAAATCAATACGGCGTATCTCGATGATGTGTCAATACAAAGAGCCCAGCGTGCAGCCAGCCCTGCCAGCCTTACAATTGGTTCTTGTACCGAAGCCAACTAAAGGCCCCGGGTGCTGCGAAGGCCGACGATTCTTGCATCGATTCAACTCTCGTCACGCTGAAAACTCCCCACTGTTCAGGGATCGTCTACCTGCCACCGGCTGACGATCCCGTGGATCAAACACCGTCGAAGCGGCGATAGATCCTTGGAGGAACCTCCGCCGAGTCGTCGACTCCCGAAAACACGCTTCGAGCTGTGCAATTTTCGGGGGAAGTTATCGCGAGACGTTCCTGGATCGAGCGTAGAATGTGTCGACACTTGGAGCAAATTTACGGAACTGTGGATAATTTTGCTTGAAAATAATTGTACATTTTTAAGAATCAAGGTGGATCGTAGTCGTCACTACGATAGCTCGGGGTAATAACTTTGCGGAGGTATCAGAAGGGATAGCGAAATTTTCGCGGAAGGGTCACGCGTCGTTTTCGACGAAACCTGCTTTCTTATAAATACCAAATGAGCGTCTGAAGTGTCTAGGTGTGCAGATTATTGCGCTATCATTTACGATCATGCAAGAGTGTCTATGTTATTGAATAGAGCCTGTGAAATTTGATCGAACAGTTTTTCGCTTCTCTTGTATTCTCTTTAATATATCGTTGCTGTAATGCAAGTTACTCGTCACTTTGTCGAAGAGATCCTTTATCGATACGGTGTTTGTGCCTCGGGTGCAATGTTAGCGCGAGACACGAGTAGATTCCGGCGGGAAATTTCATGAAGCGCCTTCAAGGGGATCGTTGTTTGTCTGCAGAACGAAAACAGAGCCCTGCGATTGAAGGAGCCTGCATCGTTGGCCCTCTCCGCCGGAAACTCCGGAAGCTACGTGGACCCAGATGGAACAGCCATCGTGATGTCCTCCGAACTGCTACCTGTGCCCACTCCTGATCCCAGGGTCACGTGGAACTACTTCGACGAGCAGGGGTAAGACTATTTTACTAGATACTTGCTGTTTTAACACATACGTGCAATCTTTGCATATTTACCTAATTTTTATTCGAGAATTCTTGATTTTATAAGTCGACACTAGAAGAGACAAGGGTTGAAGAAAATCTACATTGTAAATTCGTCACACATTTATAGCGTACAACGAGTGAAACAGTTTTTACCCTGTCCCTGTTAGAAATTGATGTTCTAGAGCCAACTTTTGGGAATCTTTGCATATTTGCCCATTTTCTATTCAATAATTCTTAATTTTGCAACTTCGTATTAGGAGATACAAGGGCTGAAAAGAATCTAAATTGCAAATTCATCACACATTTGAAACATATAAAGAATGAAACACTTTTTACCCTATCTCTATTAGAATTTAACGTTCTAGAGCCAAGTTTGGTGTAGTATCGATCGCAGAGGAACCGAAAAAGTGTATTTTGAGTTGCTTTATTAAACAGAGCTACGATCAGACGGTAAGACAACCGCGGATTTTTATATAAAAATGTCGAAACGCGTCATTAACCAAAATGACTCGGTCGCTAGTACAAATCGCATTTCAAAATGCAGCTATCGATCGGCAATAACGCGGTGACACGTTCAAATAAACTGACATCTATAAAATACAACCGTGAGACCAATTTGAAATTTCAAAAAATTATCCTTCGCGTTAGGAACGCAACAGATACTCGATAACAGATTTGGAAAACATTGAACCACACTCTGACGCGGTGTCAAAGAAATAGTTAGCTTTAACTGCATTCAAATGAAACGGATGAATATTTATGAGTCGTCAAAATGCAAAATTGAATTTTCACGGCAACAGGACAGGGTTGCGGCATGTAATTCTAATGCAAGCTAAGCTACGGGCTCGACGATGCAGTAATAGAAAGTATTTGGAAAGCGGTCGGAATGCAATCTCGCCGGTAGACGCAAGAACTGAATACTAATCGGCACGAGTGCCAACCGTATGCATTGTTAAACGTCCGAAAAAGCATTGCAAGATCCACTATTAATGTATCCGCAACGTTGCTGCGGCTTCTCTCTACCGGCCGTATTGATATTAATTATTTCACCGGTTCGCAAGAACAACGTATCATTCGTGACGTCGACACGAACAACCGAATTTCCCACTGAAAACCACCCTGTTGCACGTCGTTTCTACCCCTCGACAATCTAGCATTTCCCGTGTTTGCATTATTTTTCAAGGTACGTTTCGAGAGGAGGATTAAGAGCAGGAGAGGATCCTTACGCTAGGAACAAATTCAATCAGGAAGCCTCCGATGGACTCCCGAGTAATCGTGACATCCCAGACACACGCAGCGCCATGTGAGTAAATTACTTTCTCGACAACTGAGTGAAAAATGAAAAAAAAAAACAGTATCTTCACTTTTATTTATTACTGTAAGAGTATGGTTGGGTGAAGGTAGGGACTCGGGCCGGTTTATGACCCGCAGACCTCTCGGTCCCAACGCCTGACTCCCCCACGCGTTAAGGGCTGGGTCAGGAAGGACCCAGCCAGGTGCTCGCGAGACGCGGGCCTTGCTCTGAGGAAACCCCCAACCTGCGTCAGGGTTTCCTGGAGGTGTAAGAATATGGGTGAGTGAAGGTAGGGACTCGGGCCGGTTTATGACCCGCAGACCTCTCGGTCCCAACGCCTGACTCCCCCACGCTTTAAGGGCTGCGGCAGATAAGGACCCAGCCAGGTGCTCGCGAGACGCGGTCCTTGCCGAGTAGAAACCCCCAACTTGCGCCAGGGTTTCCCGAAGGCAAAAGGGGGCGCGTCAAGGCTCGCATATAAGGACGCGTTACGAGCACTGGGGAGGATTGTGAGACTCGTGAGAATTGTAAGGATTGTAGGAGAACAAATTGAACCGCGTAGTCAACGACGACGAAGTAATAAATATAGTCCTTACATTACCACCAATTTTATCGTTATTAAAAGCAAGCGTGAATTATTCGTACGAAATTTAAGCAGCTCCACGGATTACCAGCACGGTGTCTCGAAAATTGATGCATATTTAGCGTACGTAATTACTAAAGGACGAACAGAGAAGTTGGTTTCTAACGAAATAAAAAATCGATCGAACGTGCAACTCGGACAATCTTCAAGCCGAAAAACATTAACAAACGTCAATGTCGGAAGAATCAAACGCGAGAAAATTCCACAGTGAATATCCACGAACGTGCGTGGATCGTTGTTAATCGAAATGATGCAGTTAAGTAAATGGAAGGGATCGATGCAGAATCAGACGAGAAATCCTCCGAACAGGAGGAATAAAAGACGGCGAAACTTGGCCTGCCGTTCGATCAACCCCTTCATACATTACTACTGGAACCTTCGCGAAAACTTCAACGGGAAACATCCGTCGCAACTGGTCGCGAAAGTCGCGGCACGGTGTTGGGAATTCATGAACATGTCGCAGAAACGACCCTACATCCGGTCCGCGAACGTCCAGCGGACACGGCGCACGAGGGCCTACTTCAGGAGACGCTAGGTTTAATTGCAAACATTTCCATCCCCAAATTTGCAATAATACAGTATTTCCTTTTAAATAGATTCTTCTGAGAAGATACAAATTCTTGGTACGAAGAGGAAAATTGAAAGTTTCCGTGTATGTACTGAGGTGTTTCGATTAGAGAATTGAAATTTGTGGCGCAATACTTATCAGTGGAGTGTAATCGTTGGAAGAATATTGAAATTTAATGGATATTTTTTTTTTAGAATATTGTTAATGTACTGTGATTTATATTCTCCTTGAGTCTCGAACAATCGTGTATTGTATATATCATTTTATACACCTGGATCTCCATATCACTCTGATGCTGTTATTATTCCCCGCGTGTATTTTTCGCTTCCGCTTTCCTGGAACCGCGACAGCTTCGATTATTCCTGGCTCCGTCGAAACGATTCGCCCTTTCGATTAAATACTATCGTTTTTTTTAGGTTCCCACGTATGATGGACCACAGCTCATGAATTAAAGATACGGAATTCGTTGAAAGGAACAGGGAGGTTTTTAATCGTGAAACATTGACGTTTGTGCGTTTGAAAATTCTATTTCACTCCAACGTGAATTTTCTTCAATTTTGTCGCGAACAAATTAGACCGCGCGATCTATTAAAAAGAACAAACAGAGGAAGAACATTTCTAGCCGTATTTTTACCCGTGCTCGGCAAGTTTTTGATCAAACCTCGAATACACGAAACTAGCTTAGAATCGCGATTCTAGGTAGAAACCAGGGGGGAATTGAGTTCGCCTGAAGTTCAGAGATCTACCGGTTAATGGTATTGCCTACTTTCCACGCGCACCGCGTACCTTGTGCTAATAAAAACCCTCTGACCCTCTTTTTCTCACGTTCGGCCACAAAAATCGCGATCTAAACGGCCGAGCTCTCGGTTTTTCAGTTACCCGAACGAATAACAGTAACAGCCCCAAAGAGAGAAAGAGGGGTGGAACGCGTTCGCGAAATTTCACGCAGGACGGAACGAATTAATTATCGAGCAACGTTGGAAATAAATTCGAGGTCGGATCGGTGTCCATTCGGCCGCGGGGTAATCAATGGTTAATGGAAGCAATCTAATTTCGGCTGGCCGGGCTACTTTTATAGACTCGTAATTTATTCGCTGTTTGCGCGGGAACGAAGCATCCTCGTCCTCGTGTCGTTCGTTTCCGGATCCAGAATTTACGGTGCATTTTATTAATTGAAACTCCTCGATACGGTTTCGAAAGGGAAGATAGAAGAGACAGTCTGCTGGTCTTTCCTCGAAGCTCGGCGTGTCGCGATCGATACCACTTTGAAATCGAAAGGCTCTCTCTCTCTCTCTGTTCGCTTTCACGAGGAATGCATTTTCCAACGCCAATGTCGTCTTTCCGACTGTCTCCGCCGGAACAGGAGGACCCTTCAATCCGCGCTGATCTAATTTCCTGGCCGCTCCACCTACGTTCGACCGTATCCTGTTTCACGAGAACAGACACACCGCTCAACAAGTACCGAGGCCCGCGAGACCCACCTCGTCCTCTCGATCCAACAGAGGGACGAAGATTTTCCAGAAATTCCTGGTGTCTCTTGTGGAGATTCGAGGGAACGCGTGAATCGAGCATTTGGAAATTCTGCTTTACGTGTCTCGTACACTCTGTTCAGGTATATCCATAGAAAATTGAGGTGTTCTTATATTTACGAAGCTTCGAAGAACTGAGAATTCTAGAAAATTGAAAAATGCGTCTGGAAAACTTTTAAAACGCAAGATTTTTATATTTGAAAGTGTAGAAAAAATGGAAGTTTTGATCGTCTTATTCGCGAGTGAGAAAATTCCCCCGGCAGAGTAATAAATCGGGCGCGTAACAAATACATTACACGGTGAGAATGAAAGGTCGATAGCTGTGTTTCGCGCGGAAGATTAATTTCACGGGTTACAATAAAACGACCCCAAAATGCGTGGAGAACGAGCTCGTAAAGAATGTCGAACGCAACGGCGCGAAATTGCGAACCCGTTAATATCCGGCGTAACGCAGCGGCGCAAGGTGAATTGTTGTTCAAACCTGATTTGCATCGCCGCGTCGTTTATAACGTTTAGCAAACATCGATTGCCGAAAATCCGATAGCCCAGAATGTTATGTAAATGCCACACGACTCCATTGAGGTCAAACTACGGAGTGGACCCCGCAGGTTTCCGCGGTTTCCGTTATCCGGACCCTGCAACCTGTTTTCGTACAATCTTGCGGAAAGACCGGTTATCGTGAATTGCCTTTGGCCCTTCCAAATCACCCGGATTGCCTTGTTTTCCAACCGTTAATAACACCGACGACAGAAAAATACTATTCTTCTGTGAAAGAAAGTCAAGTTGAATTGTTCTAGAATTCGATTCAATTAGATGAAATATTCGACGGTTTTTAATACGAAATATATTCGTAGAATGAGAAAGATATCGAAGATTGCGGTACAATTTTTGGGAAGCAGGTTTAAAGCTCGAGGCAACGATCGAACCACCCTCTTTTTCCTCGGTTTAATCGAATTCTTATTGATCTTACATTCTATCGAGATAATGTCCCCTGTAATATCTTTCCTCCGTCCTTTTCCTTCTTCTTCTTTTTCTTACTATATTCCGCTTCTTAAGATTTTTGTTACTCTTGCGTTATGACTTTCCCTCTAGAGTATCGATCGTCTTTCCGAATATAATTAAAGTGGAAACACTGTTATAAGTAGCGTGGGTGGTTACGTCAAAAAGTACCGGTAGCAGTTCGGATGAATAATTCATGAGCGACGTTTCATCTCTCTCTCTCTCTCTCTCTTTCTCTCTGTACTCGTGGTCGCGATTCTTGTCCCGATGTTCCTTAGCCCGAGACCGGCTGTTTCCGATAATGGAATAGTTGTATCACTTATACGCAACGCGGGCAACTTAAATATTTATGCGGCAGCCACGGCGCGCTGCACCCGAATGCACACCAGCCCGTTGCATTAAACATGTCAACGCGACCGGAGCCACCGCGGCCGCCGGAAGTCGTCGGAGAAACTATGCCGTTCCTCCACTTCCACGCGCCGCTCGTAACGACGAAAGATTTGCTCTCGCGCGGAATTGTCGATGGAAACGGGAGCTAAAGTTTCATGGTATAATCGCAATTACCAGAAATCTCGAACAAGAGCTTTTAATATTGTTCTCGTACTTAAACATCGAGAATCTACGCGAAATAGGTTGTAATCAGAATTACGAGAAATCTCGAGTAAGTTGAGATTTTTATATTCTGTCAGCGCGTGCATTTCTGAAAATCCAGAAACATGTAGAGTGTCTAAAAAAATTCGTTCCATTCGATCAATACGAAAGGAGATGAATAAAAATTGGAAAGCGAAGGGAGAAACTCGATCTCAGTTAGAATCTCGACAATTTCGTCTAGATGGAATTACCGTTGCCTTCAAACCTTTCGTTTGTCTTATCGCGACTGTGTAACCTCTTGTACCGCGATGAAATATTCAGTCGTGGATGAAAAGTTACCCTCGGGGGCGCGACAATCCGGAAGAATAACTCGTAAAGAGGGATCAGGAATATTTTTTCGAAGAACGAGCAAAAAGTTTCACGTCCCCTCTCCCCCTCTGGAGAATCAATAATTTGGACCGGGGGAGTTTTCGAGTTGCTCCGCTTCGAGATGTTCTTTGTTGCATAAAACATCGAAGGACCTGGGTTTTCATTTCACCTCGAGTCGAGTGCTCGTCGCTCGTATCTGCTTTCGCGTCTTCCCTTCCAGGATTGACGCCCGTCCGGCATTTTCCTTTTATGAGCGAGGTCACGTCGCGAGACCTTTGAAGGTATGGATCCCTCGACCGGGGGAAAGCTGCCTGATCGATCAGTGACATTTCCTCGCGTCTGACTAAACTCGACTTGTACTACTTGCGCCACGACAACCCCTTATTCTCCCTCTCAATTTACGCTTGAGAATATGCTTTCTATATGAAACATTTACGATTGACTTAAACAAAAATCCGCGAGGAAGATTCGAATTGAGGAGATAGAATACTCGGAGGAGACCAAGAGAGACCACGAGGAAGTGAATCGTGCCGGGAGGTCCTCGAGAACGTGATCAAGGAGGACATCTTGTCCAATGCACTCGACCAGCAAAGCCTGGCTCTGATCTATCCAAACTCTCCAGTTACTGTCTACGACAGCTCATAATCTCCGAACCAACCGAAATAGATTAAATCGAATTCCGTATTCCCTTCAACTCCACTCGAGAAGTCAGCCGAAAAAGGTAGGAAAAATTCACCCTTATCCATCCGTCTGAACAAACCACACTATCTTCCCCCGTGTTCTTCAACTCCCTCGCTATCCCCAATTACAAAACAAGAAGCAGAACAGTCTCTCTCGACGAAGAAGAAGAAGAAGCCTCGTAAAAGATGGTATCTTGTCCCGTACACGTGGCGACCGCAATAAAGCCGCCTCGCTGCTAACCATCGACACACGTACGTAGAAGGACGCCTGTGGATCGTCCAATAGCGTTCGCCAGAGGAATAGAGCGTAGCTCTCCGCTCCAAAACGGAGCAGACCGCTCGATAAGGCTTGCTGGATTCGCGAACTGATTTCTCGCGAGGGAAACAGAGGGGAAACCGGTCGTTCCGCGATATCGGTCACGATGGAAACGGCTTCAATGGCGATTCAACTCGCGACGGATCCTTGAATCTCGGTCTCGTGAGACTCTCCGTCTCTGGTTTCGTTCGTCCATTATTTTCATCGGTAGGACGAAACGATGGAAAGCGCGGTTATTGCGAAATATAATGGACACAATAGCGGCGAAACACGGTCGCGGATTCGGCGACTGTTGGCTATTCGAGTGGGGCGCGGATTTAGAATATCGATTCGCGAGTATCGGGCCAGATATCCTGGGAGCACCGAACGCTCTTAATTGGGAAAAATTCGAGGCCGCCTGGCGAGGTGTTTCTTACAGTTTCGTTAACGAGAGGGGCCATTAGTTGCGGTGAAATTAACATACAAATATGATTTTTCAACGGAAGGAATTTTCATTTACCCCCGTTCGTGTAAGTTCACCGACCACGTCGATTGCTTTCGCTGAACACATACTGATTCAGCAAGCACGTTAATAGCTTCTGCTATAACGCGCGTATACGGCTCATCGTCCTCAAAGGACTAATTTTGTTCCAGTTACTATTTAAACGCGTCAAATGTTGCACGCTCTCAACTTTAGTTTACATCTTCGCTGTATCTCTTTCACGAACTCGTTCCATTCCATACAATTAATCAATCTTTCCATCGATACAACCGTGAATCTCCGCGATATTACCACGTGTTTAACACGCAAATCCCACCTGTTAGTGTTATTTTTACGTGTTCTTTTCACAGACGATTATGCGTCGCTTCTCTCTCGGTCCACTTCCGCGCGACCAAGCTTGCATACAATCGCCCACGGTCGTTTGATCGTGAACTAGGGCAAAAGTTGATCAGCTTGAATTCTCCTGAGTAGGATGTACTCTCGACATCCTCAAAGAAAAGATTGAGAAATTTTTACAAAAGAAACGAGAGAGAGAGAGAGGAATAGTAATCTCAGGGGGACCTCCACTCGAAGAAGGCGGAATAATGGAACGCGAAGAACGTCGGCTCGTAAAGTTTATTAACCGGTAAAAGGGGGATCTCGGTGTACACCGGTAGCGTGGTGTTCGCTTCTTTGGCAGGATTCTCTTTTTTATCGTTCCACCTGCTGACGCGAAATTGCGCTCTTTTGTCGTGGCGCGGGAACTTCTTCGACGCTCGTTCTCAATCCACAGCCCCCTTCTCACCCGGTTCCCGCCAGCCACCCTCATTCGCGAACCACGTTCCAAAGTTAATTTCGTTCGCCACAATGAGCGGTTCCCATTGTTTCACCCCTCCCGCGTTATATTCGTATCGACTTCCAGCTAATAAAATTTACGAGCGGCCCGCGTGATGTTTCATATCGACGATCGCGAGCCAACCGTAGGAAAGATTCATTATGACAAGCTTTATTCCTCGCCGCCTTGTTTCAGTATTTTTCTATAGAGGAACTTTTTTTCCCCCACGAGGTATAAGCTGTTTGACGTATTAAAGGAATTGTTATCGAAGCTCGTTTTTTGTGTAAATTGATCGATTCTTGACAAAGAGGTATGAATTGTGAAATCAGTCGACCCTTTTGTGATCCAATTTTTCTTCGTTCGTGAGAAGAGAAATTGTGGGTGATTACAATTTCACGTTTCAACGGGAGGAGTAACGGATTAGTAATTGTTACAATGAAATTGTTAAAAGTGTTAAGTAAAGGGTTAACAGAATTTCTCAATTAAATATATGATTTACATATGGAACACGCCGAATAAGCGATCCGTTCCCGAACGAACAACCATACAGTTACACTGAATTAACGGTCGTTGATAATCCACCGGATTCCTCAATTAATGGCGGCGTTGCTCTATAATTAATAAAACCATCGTGAATTGCAATATTGAATGTGCAGTATTGATTTCCATTTCTCGATTCCTCTCTCGCTGTTTTCGGCGGTAGGCGGTGTGTCGGATAATTAAAACGTCCGCGCGAAAGATTAATTAAAACAAAACCGTGTGACATCGTGTCACGTTCGGCTCGACTGAAAAACTCGATACGCAGGAGTGAAGTCTGAGCCATTAGGACACACGGTGCTCTTTGCTGGAAACTGCGGGTAATTAGGGAGAGCTACCGGTGAATAGTTCGGTCCAAGGTAGTAAAGACTGTAGCGGATAAAAAAGGGAGGAGGAGAGTTGGAAGCGTTTTTGGTCACTTGAGCAACATGGATCGCGTTGTGTTAATCTGACGTCGTTTTCCTTTTTTTTCCCCCTCTCCTTTTTCTCTCGTTCAAGGGGCTCTCGGAATACAGACTTGTGCGAACGTGGCATCTTTAAGAGGCTCGAGGGTTTAGATAGCAACGAGCGGCCGAGTTTTCGCGAATTTCTGCCACGCTAAGCAGCTCGATCATGACTAGAGTGCACACGGCGAGATTCTAATTATTGCAGATTTAGTTAACGTTCTAATCAGCGAGAAATATTTCTCCTGTGCTTGTTCGACTTGAATTGTTCGTGAAGACAGTATTTCCAAGATACCTGTTGTAATTTAAAGAAAAAAAAATGGAAGATTTCCTGACATAGAAATTGATCAGAATGACTTTGTCCTAGAGAAGACTTACAATTAGAGATGATGTCACGAAGGGTACGCAGAATCCTAAGCTGTTTTTAGCATTTCTACGCAAGCAGCAAAGCTCGCGACTAAACGGCCAGCTTTAAGCACCCTTGACAGCTGAACGCTTTGAAGCGTCCGCCGTGCAAATGTGCTTCTACCAGCAGGTACCTGTTCTACTTCGTGGCCAATAGACAAGCCGACAGAAGCGTTTTATCCCCTCGCTCTGTGTCCGTTTCACGAGTGCGGCGAAAATTGAAAAATATCGTTCGCGTACGGTTCGAGACGGCGGCGCGGAAGCGAGACGCTGATAAAACGCTGCCTAGCATCGTAAATTGAGCCTTTCGCGCGGACTTTATGAATCGGTATTACCATACGTGAGGCTGTGGAATACGTATATCCCGACGCGTTTACAGGCGTTGCTTGGAATCGTGGAACGAGGAAAAATATTAATGAGAATGTCAACGCGCGCGAATTCGCGGAACCGTGCGACAATTTCCCTTCCTGGAAAATGTATAAAAGGCAATTAATTTGTCACCGCGTTATAGAAAATCTGCATTTTAAATGGCCTTCGCTCTGCCGTTGCCGCGCTTCCACCTGTCCGTTCTTGTTTGTCTCTTTTCCCCCCCGTCGTGATCAAAGGGAATAGATGGAAAATTCTTGGGAAAAAAGGGTGGAAAATTGATGGTTCCTGAGTCGAAGCTCGATGGGCGAGGAGACGCGTGCCGGAAAATAAATGTGCGGTGGTTTGCACCTGGAAAACTAATCCTTCGGCTTATCGACGGCGGTATAATTGTGTTTGCTTTCCATTTAAGTTGTTTGCACTCCTGTTTATACCTCGTCGCCTCTCCTCCCGTGGCAAGACGGGTCTGCGAGCTCAACTTTCCGTCGCTTAGTCGCGAGAGCTGTTTCTCCATTTTTCGAGCCGCGGCTCTTCGTCTTCCCACGCCTCCATCTTCTACCCCCATTTTCTCGCTGTTTTTCACCCTTTCTTACGTGGTCGTGACATCGCCGCGGGTGTTAACTGAGCGATCGGGCTTCGTACGCCTGCTTAACGGCTCTCGGAAGCCTTTCGACACTTGTCCGAGACAAGTATCGCAATTATTGACACGAGAATTTGACGGATTATTTGGTCGAAGTATTGCTAATTCGGAGATTTCGTTGAAAAGAGAAGAAAAACATTTTTTTATGATTTATTTTCGATGAAAAATACTATTTCAATAAATGGACAGCACTAGGATGTGGAATTATTTGATTTCGATGCAATGGAGATAGACGTATCGAGAGAAATAGGAAAATAAAGGTAGATCGAAAGCAGAAGCTGGATAGCTCGGTGACTAGCGTGTTCGATTGTCACGAGATTGGCCCAGGTTCGAGTCTCGCTACACCCCCATTTCGAATTTTCAGCAATTTCTTCACAAATTCCAACATCTATGATCCTCTCTGAACCCAGAATCGCACTCTGGTATACACACAACACAGATGAATACGTATATACGTGTGTTTATAGCTGTGTGTGTTGTTGCTCCTCGTTTCATCAATCATCCCAATCGACAATTCTTATCAAAGAACGCGCGGCGGATTCACTCGAGCAATATTCTTCGAGGCAGCATCGCTCGATACTCTCGTCCTCTCCACGATACTCCACCGAAACAGACAGCAGCCCGGGTATCTCGCGCAGCATTTGCAATGATAATAGGTGCAATTTCTTCCTCTTCTTCTTCTTCTCTGAGCTTGAAGAGGGTAGAGATTCAATCGAGAAATCTCCTTCTATTCCCATTCTTCTCTCTTCTTCTTCACACAAAGTCCCTTCACGAGAGTAAATCTCGACGTCTCGACGTGTCGTGGTGTGTGTGCCTCTCTTTCTCTCTCTATCCATCTTCGGTGAAATAAATCGCACTATAGAAACGGCGCGGCGTGTGCATCGTAAACGAGTTTACAGATGAACTTTCGCCTTCACTTCTCCCGATCGCCTTAAACAGTGCGATCGACCACTTTCCCCGATGCATACTATCACTTGTGGCTTCACGAGGTTGTGAGAAACATGCTTAGAGAATGGATACTTCCGCGTGCTGACGCACGTGTAATGGTAATTACGATGATAAACGATCGGTATGGGTTTCTCCTTATCGAGATCAGAGGAGGAAATGTGCATCGCGAGATCGGAGGAGATAAAACGTATTACAACTTTGACGTCAATTCGAAACACCGATATAGTACAATAGTAAAGAAAAGTGAAATAAAATCTTGATAAAAAATTAAGTGACACCGAAGATGATTGTGTTTAAAATTAGCGACAAAGCACATTCTCTAGGCAAATTTCTAATCATTCTCGTCACCCCAGCGGAAATTTCTCCTTACCTCAAAATAACAAGGGCGTCATACAGACGACGGTGTTCCGTAATTGTTCCATAATTGAGCGTCGATATGAATTTCATTCGATCGATGCTCGTTAGAATTAGGTGCGTTGCAAATTGTCGGGCAGAGGAACAAATTGGGGAACACGATAACGTAGCCGCCCCTGTTATACGGGGCGCGTTTTCCGCTACCAATGACACACAACGGGGGGGAGCGTGTGTGCACGATGGAAATTGGAAATAGCATAAACGCGACGAGCGGCCTCGCGTATCGCTTGTATTTCCTCCACGATGACACACGGAAATAGTCTCCGCGTACGTGGAGGGCCAGCCTTCCCTGCTTCCTACCCTGGCTGGCTATTTGATCGACGAATGTATCGGTTGTTTCGATGGGATATCTGTACAGCAGGCACTTTGTGGTGTTCGCCGAACGACGACGGGGCTGATCGTCGGAAACGCGGCAAACTCGTTGCGTCCATTAATCATGCACTGTAACAGCGTTCCAGGATGCAATACGACACTGTTGCAACGATTTAGGGGCAATATTCTTCCGCGTCGATGTAACTGTCGTACAGTTCTCTGTAATTATTTCGAGAACAGTTCGATGCTTTCCCAAAAATCTATTCCATTTCACGGATTATCAAAATTGCGCCTGTGAACACGTTTCATTTGCTAATTGCAATTCGTTCGTTGATCGAATGGGAAAATTGATTGAAATTTTGCAACCGGTTACTTCGTTCTAGTTTTTTTGAAAATTTGAATCTTTCAGCGGTTGATTAGCGAAACGACGAGTTGAAACACATCTCCGCCATGAGTTAACAGGTTAAACGCGGACACTTTCCGAATTTAAAATTCCCGGTTGAAATCAGCGTTACAGAAAATTAGAAGGTTGGAGTGAAAATCAGTGCGGTAGTTAGTGCTAATTAATTGTTTCCATGCATCCTCGCTTCCGGCCTTCATTTTCCCCGGTTCAAGCACACGGGAACACAGAGCCAGTTTTCTACTGAACCGCCAGCTAATCCACGCCGAGGGAACAGTTTTAGTTTCCGCTGAATAATACATAAACCGCTTTTAAAATCAAAAAGTTGCGCGCGCCACCCGTTCTACTCTCTCTCTCTCTTTACGTGTCGCTCTTTCGCTCTCCCGATTTGCGTTTTTCCTTCCATACACGAGTCGTGTGAATACTTAAAACGCGCGCAGCTGCCGCTTCCCGTTGCAACGTCCACCTCTTCGAGGACATCCTGCGTTTTTCCTCTCTTTCCTGCCATTTTTCCACAACAGAGGGAAGTTATTCTCCTCGCCGTTTACTCTCGTCAGGCTAACTCGATTGCTTCGAGTTTATTTAGCGGGAACTTCGTCTTTCGGCTGTGTAAAAAAAAGGAAGCAAAATTGTAGTACCGTTTTCGTGTAATCATCTTGAAAATTTTCCCTTTTCTTCTTCCATATAAAATCAATTCTTCCTTTATTTTGTAAGCATTTTGGGACGGTTTATGGCTTGGCGAGTGACAAACACCAGAGTACCCATCGGTTCGGCCCAGCGATGTATCTTTGCCTTTCGACGACAGTCCGTTCTTAGCTTCGGTATTAGACGGACGCCGAAGAGTCCGAATTGGACTCTGGAATGATTAGAGTAAAGTTCATTTGACCACCTCCTTCAATTTCGTCCACATTTCTTTCAATTTACCTTCTTTCCTTTGTTTTATTATACAGAGTGGGTTCTTAAACCCAACCTTGCTTTCTGTACAATTATTTTTTGTTACTCGCGTATTCTTCACTAAAAACGAAGAGTCTAGAACAATGTAAACCTGTTATTTATTCCATACAATACGCAATTGTAATTTTGTAATAATGACCAACCATCGAGCAGGTTAATTACGTTGAAATATGTTTCAATAATAATGTAAAAATCTAAAGATGCTTGAATTACACCGCTATCACGTTTCCCGCCGCATACGGGCCGTCCTTTCATCGTTACCTCCTTTGTTCCCCTATTTTCCGCCGCGCAATGAACCCGTCAACAATAACAATTAATAACATTACATTTATATCGAAACGTTCGAATTGTACGTCCGGTATTTCCCGATTCCGCCTGCCGTTTCGGAATTAATTCCGCGCCGGTCGGAAGAGGCACACGTCGACAGACACGGCGGAATTATCACGAACGTCGACGTCGCCCTCCCGAGGAGAGTCATTTGGAAATCACTCGATATTCATAGCGGAGCAATTTACAATCACGAGGACCTCGCGTCCATGAAAATGAGCGACTACCATCCCCGCGTCTCGAGTCATCGAGGATGACGAGCATCGGAGCGTGGAGAAAGTTGACGTTAATCGATCCTCTCGCGTTTCATAGCTTCGCATACACGTTGCTGCATCGATTCCACCTTGGACCAATTAAGATTGATGAGAAACGAAGGATTTCTGTACAAGCAGATCCACGGAGAAAGTTATTCCTCTTGCCTGGTTCGGTCTGTGTACGTGTCCGGTTCTCACGCACTCGTTTCTTGCCGAGGCTCGTTTGTTTCGATCTCTCGAGAACGTGACCCAATCTCTTCGCTGATACAGAGGCTTACCCTGAACTCGTTATCGTTCCACTGTCTCTACATTCTGTTATTTCGCGTGCCTAATCTGTTTGCGTTTGATAGATTATTCTGTTCTGTCGCGATCATCAACTGCTAAATATCGTAAAGTGTTAAGGATACTTAAGTTTAGACCAGGTTTACGATACGGACGCGACTCCGCTATTTTTGAGATTAACGTTTGAATACGCGTTTAATGTTTCGTTCGTTAGTTATTCCTTATTGTCAGGAGGGCTCCAAACCTCTCATGAAAGCGGAGAATTTGGAGTTTTTTTCGTGCATCTCAATTAACGTATCATAAACCCACGCGAGCTGAGGCACATGCGAGCGAGCGAGCGGTACCGTTACCCTGGGTTTGTCCCAGAAGCTCAGGTGACGCGTACCTCACCCAGAACACCTCTTCCCTAAGGGTGAGCGGTTGGCGTCGGGCATCGACCAAGGCCCTAACTTGATTGGGAGTTTCGGCCCCCCACCCAAATCTCACCCCCGTCGAGGGACCCAAATGGGCGGACAGAAACCATATAAAAGGACTGGACAGGGATAGAGAAAAGGACATTGTTGTAAGAACACATTAGTGAAACACAGAATTCTGAACTCTGGTACGAACACGAATTTTGAACCTCGGGACATTGGACTCGCACACATTTAACATTTAAGAACTCAGTTACATTGCGTTACTGTTACATAACAAACTGTGTTGCAAATAAAGAATTATTTGGGTACGAACACGAATTTTGAACCTCGGGACATTGGACTCGCACACATTTAACATTTAAGAACTCTGTTACATTGCATTACTGTTACATAACAAACTGTGTTGCAAATAAAGAATTATTTACTATATAATCAGGCTTCGTGAACATTGTGGGAGCCAACATAAAGCAATAGAGCTGTTTGACGCAAGATTAAAATTTTACCGTCTTAACTGATTCATCTCCATTACTCCTCTCTTTTTTTCTGTGTTGAAATTTTTATATTTGTAGAAAAGAACACGTGGTTTCTATGTGTTGTTTAATGGTAAATGTAATTAAATTTGTGATCTAGTTAATAAACGGTTAATACGTAATAATGTACATGTGATCTTGAAGTTTATTGTGTGGAAAGAATACTGTATTGAAAGGTCTTGTAGCGTTTTTGGTTCCTTAGAGTCCTCAGGCCAGCACGAGGTGCAATAAAACAGGTCAGAGACCTTCATACGCGCATCGTATCGGTGAATTTCAACATTCTGGTTTTTCCAGCATTTCTCCAGTTCCCACACACTTGGAACTTTCACAAATTTCTCCGACGTCCGTTCCTAATTTCGACACACAAAACCATATGAAAAAATAAAAGTATCCCTCACGCATTTGAAATTGCGTGATATCGTTCCTGGAAGAAACGCGTCCCGAGTATTAAACATGTCCCTCGCAAATGTCGGAAGTATAAGAAACAGGGAGAAGGTAGGAGATATTATACACTTCTAGGGGAGAATTTATCGCGAAGCAATTGGAGCAGCCGTCGAATTATTTCGACGATCTCTCGTATTCTAATAAGAGTGCCAGCTAAGAAGGTGCGTACCATAAGGGTGGAAAAATCATAACGGCTGAGGAGCACAATGATGTCGGCGCAAGATACCTCCTCGTGGTGGCGAAAAGAGAGGCGAGAGACGAGAAAGGGGGAGAGAGAGAGAGAGAAGAAAGGAAGGCAATTGCGGCAGCTTGCGAGAAATTACAGGCGCCGCCGAAGGGGATGGCGAAGACGTCGAAGAGCGGCAAAGGGGAGGTGGAAGCGATCTTCTAAAAACTTATGCGAAATTAGATTTTAAATTCACCGGCAGCTCGCGCGTTCCCAGCATCCGCCGCAGCCCGAATTACAGGGAAAATAGAAAGCCGAGCCGTGGTGAGCCTTAAGTAGATGCAATTCTCCGCGGTGTTATGGCACCTCGACGTCGGACAGAGGGTGAGAAAAGAATAGGAAGGCTGAAGGAATCGGCGCGGAGGAAGCAAATCGACCGTGGCCTCTCGACTTTATTTCAAGGATATTCTTCGATTTCCGCGTGTTATCCCCGGTAATGCTTGCAAATAGAAATCAGCAGGGAGCGTTCTCGCCACTGGAAATGATTCGGTGCCCTCTATAGTCTGACGGATTTCACGCCACCAGCCAGAAATTCTATAGACATTCAACCTTGCAGATTTTCAGCTTAAAATGTACTTTGTTTTAATGTGGAACGTTTTATCTTTCGAAATTCTGTTATTCGATATTCGACGAAGAACGAAACTTTTCACGGGTAACTGCAGAATCGACGTGTAATCCTAATCCGTGAATCATCCAACTATACACGTCGAGCTATTGTCACGTTTGTTTACAACGTCCTTTATCCTCGCCAATTTACAACCCGTGCATTAACGAAAATTCAGTTATAATGTTTTCGCAAAAATCTCTGGGTAAAATCCCGCTTCGGATAAAATTCCATTGAAAAACCAGCAATTGTCCCGTGACACATGTACATAGGTGGTGTGCGTACAATCGTTATCGAACCGGACACGACATCCTGTTCCCAAAACTCCTCCAATTCAACAACCACCCATCAATCCGATCGCGAAAAAAGAGGTATCAAAAATTCCAACCGGTCCCCGGCAAATCGATAAAACATCCTCTCGACAAAATTAACACCCGTACAATACTTGATCTACCATCATCAATTCCACAAGAGAGACATTTCACCCGTCTATCCACCGCACGTCTCTCTCGTCCCCTCTTCTTTTCATCGCTTCTCTAATTCCTCCCGGCTAACGTAGCCCCACGTTCCAGGTGTGCGCGGCGCGTCCACGATAATGCGTCGAACCTCCAAATTAGACAGTGGCCCGACCCGGGCGCGATCCAATTTGTTTCGTAACGGGACTGCACCGGCCACATCGTACACACACGAACACGCACACAAGCAAGAGCAGAAGGGAAGAGGGGAGGTGACGAAGGGACGAGGATTGAATCGCGCGCAATTTCGCGAATTCGACCGGCTCTGTGAATCCGGCTTAACGAGATTATCGTCCGGTACAAATTCGCACGTCCGCCGTCGTCGCGTCTGTAAAACGCGCGTGGAAAAACGAAATTTTCGATTTCCGAGCCGGAAGCGGCCGATTAGAGCGACCCTGGGATATCGGGGTTGGTGCACGCGACTCGACCGGCAAACGTTCACGTGCGAACCCGGCGTAATTGTCGTCGCGGCCAGACAGAGGAACGTCGGTAATGCACGCGGCCACGGAACCACGCGCGCTCGCGTCCCTTCGACGAAATCGTTTGCCTCTGATTTGCATAATTCACCCGGTGGTGTTCTCTATGTGTGCGCGTGTGTGTAGCTATTGGGCATACTACTCTCCATTCCCGATACTACGTGTAGCACACGAGGCGCGCGGAATTATGCGTGCATTGGGAATGGACGTGAACGTGTGCGAGCTTCCCGGAAACAGGTTGAATTACCCGGACGCTGAGGAATTTATGGGCCGAACGGAGGAGCCACGCAAATGCACGCGAATCGCGAGGAATTTCGTTCCTTTTTTCTGTGTGTATTTTTCTTGTGTTTTTTTTTTTTTAGGGGAGATAGAGAAAGCTCCGGAGAGAGGTTCTTTTGTTCATTTTTCTCCTTATGTGTTCCTCGTTTCTTCTGTGATTTTGTAGGGACGAGGAAAAATTCTTCCTCTCCCTCTTGTGTTTTCCCCAACTTATTCCCCGTCGCGATGACACGCTTTTTGTGATTCTTCGAATGAGAGAAGAGAAAGCTTCTTTCTTCCCCTTTTCACACGGTTCTTTCTTTCCACGATTTTCGAGGTTAGAGAAGAGTTCCTGCTTTCGTATCAGTTTTTCCCCTTTCTTCTATTTGTTTCTCTTTTGTTGGCTGGACGTGTTCTTTTTCGAAAGGGGGCAAGGGTGAATTCCGGAAGGGAGGAGGAAAGGGACGGTACGGTGATCGTAGGTCAGAGTTATCGTCGGTGTAAATCAAACGGCGCAATAAAAGTTCGGAGGTAAATCTCGCAAGTGAGGGCGAACGAGGCGCGGGGGATCCCTGAAATTTAGGGACCGAGTGCTCGAACAAATACAAAGGAAAACCGTGTGCGGGGGAAAGTATTTCCTTTCTCGGGTTCGCTATCGAGAGTCGTACATTTTTCACGCAGATCATTTCTTCTGAAGCTAGTAATTAAATTAGGGTAGAAATATACCGGAGTAGTTCTCCACTTCTAGTCGCTATCCAGAGACAATCAGAGAGACTTCTCCAAAGAAGGATATCTAGAAGATTCTTCTTTTCCTTCACGGTAGATTCTGTATAGTTGTCGTCCACCTAATTTGTTGCTGGACTTCCGATCACTATCCGGAGACAACGAGAGAAGGACTTCTCCAAAGGAAGGTTATCCTTTGCCTCTACAGTGGCACTCTGCTCGATGTCCATCCAATTTCTCGAACTCTTAATCATCTCTGTGATTAAACCATCCGAGACATT
Source organism: Habropoda laboriosa (assembly GCF_001263275.1). Lineage (NCBI taxonomy): Eukaryota > Metazoa > Arthropoda > Insecta > Hymenoptera > Apidae > Habropoda > Habropoda laboriosa. The sequence goes on along the minus strand of NW_017100161.1, from coordinate 3,439,812 downwards.
ATAGGAGGTAGGAACAGAGAAACCTGCTCGATGTCCATCCAATTTCTCGAACTCTTAATCATCTCTGTGATTAAACCATCCGAGACAATATAGGAGGTAGGAACAGAGAAACAGAGAGAGAGCGAGATCTGAAAGAGAGAAAACAATTGTAGATACACTTTTCCTTCTAGATCTTCTTCGATCTCCTCGCGTATTCCTCAACCGCCCCTTTTCCCAGGAACGAACAAATGGAAGAACACGATATTATCCATGCTCGGTGGTCGACGTTTATCTACGAGCGTCAAATATTGAAACACGCCGGAGGGGTGTGCGCTTGTTTCGTAGAAAACTCGCGGCGAATTATGCCCCTTTCCACGGGTCTCGGCTATCTTGCACGGACGTTCCGCGATAAAACGGACCGAAGCAGATTGTTCGGAACAAACAAAAGTCCCTGACCTGCCTCGGCCAGGCTCCCGTTGCCAACTCAAATGTTTACCACCTGGGGCCGGTGCCATGAACAAGGACTATACCCGGTTTCGCTCTATGAAATGTTACCACTCGTCCCGGTCACGTCGTAAACCAAACCGCAATCGCGCGCGACGCTGACAACGCGAAACATCGTTTGCCCCGTCGCTCTAACGACCGATTCGACCCAATTAATTCCACTCTCCACCCCCTGTTGGCGATTAGTTAACGTTGCCACTCCTGAGGCTCGTATCCATTCGGCGACTTAACCTTGTTCCCCCGTGGATTGCTTCATTTGCAAATTTTCATCAAGAACCTCGAATTGTCCGGGGAAATTTCGATTCTGTAATTTTTGTCTACGGAAATATCAAAGGGTTTGTCGAGAGATAGAATTTTTCTTATATGTCGAGATAAATTCGTTTGGTATGTTAACGTTAAGAAAATGAAAGGTTCCAGTTGGAAGAATAACAACGGAGCCGGTTACACGGAGGAGAGATAACGCGAGAACGGTTGGAAAATCAGAGCGGTGAGACGGCGGTTACTTCCGCGGCTCATAATATTGATATACCTTCGTGGATTTATGCGCGCGACTTTCGGTATTTTTATTGCCGCCGCGAGCACGACGAATGGCCGTATAAGTCAGGCATTACGAGACAGCCGTAGCATAATCTGCGGGACGAGACAGTATGTGGGACGAACCGAGACAAATGACAAGCCGTGCGCGTTCGACCATTAACCGTGTAAACGTTTTTGCCGGTGATTAATGGAACGATGAACGGCGCCGACGAGGACGAAAAAGAATTTCGAAACGCAACCGGGCAATTAAATGTAGCCGACGTAATCGTCGTAAATTCACAGCTAGGAATAGCTTCCAGGTGGTATACGAAGAGCGTTTCGTATCCACCGTCATTTTTGCCCCTTCTCTCCTCTTCTTTTCTCGCGTGGAAAGGAAAGAAGAAGAGGGACACGGGGAGAAAGTTAGGCGAATAAATTGCGCTGGTCAGGTGGCATGCGATTCTACTCTTTCGCTTAGTTTTGACGAAGCGGTTTTACGACATTCCCGACAAGGTCGTTTAACGAAAAGTGGCGAGATTAAATCTCTGACACTCGAATCCGTGACATTTCCTCTGGAATTCCGATGAATTCGACATTCGGCCTCTGGCCCGTTTTCGATCCGCATTCCTAGCCCGCGACGTAATCGAACTCTTTTTTTTTTTCCAACCCATCCACACACAGTATATATACATATCTACGCCGGTTCGATTCGAATCTAGCTCACGGAAGGAATGGCTCGTGGAAAAAATGTGATACATCGCGCATAGATGGAAATCATCCTCTCTTTCTCTCCCTGTGAACGTCATGCTTGCTTTATTGCGTCAACAATAAAACACGCAGACTTATTTAGAATCACAGCCATTTTTTATATCTATTCATCACAAAGTCGCAGAGAATCGTCCCCGTGAGATACGAACTCGTAAATACGATCGCGTTGTTTCGTGTCTGCTAAATTACGGCTTGTTAAATATGGATCAGAGATGAATCTTTTCCAACTGGCTCACCCGGTCGCATCCTTCATTCGTACACAATCTCCTACATAATTTTTACTCTTTCGCCTGTTTTGTTTCCCGAAGAAAGATGTTCCCTATTATTACCTGCCGCCGCTTGTTTACCGTTAAACGCAGCGAGAGAATAAATATTTTCTTCCCTCGTTGAATCCGTGAAAAGATTCGACTATGCCGTGGGAGAGAAGGATTGTGCGGGGATAAAAGAAGGCGGGAATAGCGGAGGAAGAAGAGGCCGATTTCGGCGATATCCAATGCCGCGTCATGAATGCGAATCGCCCGACTCGGGGGGCCGCATAAGTTATAGACGCATTATTTCCGCGACAGAAGCACACCGGAGAGAGGAGGACTAGGTTTTTCCTCTTTCTTCTAACTGAACCGTCGCGTTTCAACCCCCCTTTGTTTTACGCGTATATTTGCGCGGGCCGATTCTTTTGTTTGCCCTCGTGTGCAACGACAACGAGCTGCCTTCGATCTCTCCCTTTCTTTCCTCGACCGCCCGTTTTTCCGCGCCCCGGATCGTAACTATGGCCAGCTTCCCTCCCGTTCTAGCCCTGAAAAACGATAAATCGCGATCCATCCCTGCCTCCTTGCCCCGTGGAATATCGGTTATGTCGATGAAACAATCGATAATTTTATTTTCAACGCTGACGGATTTCGAGTTTTTCTTCGTCGCACGGTTGAGTAAAATGAAAGTCAGAATTCCAGTTGGTCACGAGATGAATCTCTAGAATGTTTTCTTTTATGGAATTCTGACGAGTGAAAGGAACTATTGCGTACGATACAAAAAGAGCAGTCGTATAGTTAGGATATTGGAAAAATTGCTCGCTCGATTGCATAGTTTCGAGGATACTCCAAGTGGTTTTCTGTACACAGAAATGTAAAGTACACTTTCCATTAGTTTTACGACGTCGTGAAGTGCTTGTTATCCGTGGGCTTTTAACGAAGCTAGAATTAACAAGGACGAACGTGTCGAATGAAAAAGGACATCGCCGAAATCGCAATCTGAAAGATGTGTTTATAAGGACCGGGCGTGAACGGAGGTTGCCGTGGCGCAGTTTGCCAAGAGGGTTCAGCAATTTGCATAACATCGCGAATATATGGAGGATAATCTGTGATAACTTCTCCCTTAAAGCGTTCTGCTTATCGCTAAGTAACAACGCGATAAGACAGTTTTGCCGCCGCCGCAGATGTTGATGGGAAAATAATTCCGCCTCGAGTCCGCGACAACGTTAGCGCCGTCCTTTCGAGGAATTATACAAACTTCACTTGGTCGTGTTGATTTTTCCAAACCGCGAAACGAAATCGAACAGCGAAGAATAATTTTTTGTTAGAAAGTTCGTCTTTTCGAGAGAAAGGGAGAAACTTAATTCGGGAAAATGGTCGAAAGCGGAGGAAGAATCCGGTAACGACCGCGAGCAACTTGAGAAAAACTTACGAAGGTAGAAAGTTTGTCCGTAATCCAAATTTTCCAGGCAAAGAAGCGAGTAACCCGATAACAGCTCTGTTTTCACCCCGACAACTTTTTCACGGGCAGACAGAAAACGGTGAGGGATATGCAGAGTGGAATGAAAGACGGAGGAGCATTTCCTTTCGAGAATATCTAATTCGATCGCGAAGAGAAGTCTGGTGCACTTACCAACATTCTGTTTCGCTCGGCGCTTTACGTCGCGGAAAAATCGATGCACCTTGATGGTACAGGTGCGAGACGACACGTATTCGACCGCTGCACCGCATGCGAGATGTAAGAGAAAAGTTACCCGATGCATCCGCGTGGGGAGAAGAAGAAGTTTGGGTAAATGGGGGAGGAAAGCTGCGCGAGCTCGTAATTTTCTTACTCGGGAAAATCTTGCGAGGTCTACCGGAGAAAGAATATATCTGACTTTAATAAAATCCACGTGACCAATTTATTTTAATGGTCAAATGAAATTTTCAATGGAAATAAAATTTAGATTTCCATTTAGTGTCGTCGTGCGACGTTATTCATGTAACACAGAAAGTATTAATTTTGCAAGCTCTTGAATGATGTGAGATAGAAGTTCCTATAACCATTTGTGCACTTGAATGCCGTATATTCACCTCATACTGTTTCAAATAAGATTATCTGAAAAATTTCCTCAAAGAAGTGTATCTACTAGATTTGAAAAAAAAAACACTCCAGAATCGTAAGGAAAAATAAAAAAATTGAAGGCCAAGTGACACTTGGACCTGAAAATCGGGAGTCTGAAACTTTCTTTTTCTGAAGAACTTGGAAAAATTCCTCCTCCCCTATGGAAACGATGTTTCAAAAATTTTCTCTCCTCTGTAACAGAGAAATTTCAAAGATTCCTCGTAAAGAAACGAGACAAGGAAACGACCATTGCTGGAAATTTGCATACCTGGTGGGAAAAGTGATTCGTGGGTGGTCAGAAACCGCGCGGTATGGTATGACATCGCGGTATCGACATCGCTTCCGGGACTGCTTTATGCATCCGCCGGTTCACCGCAGACGTTCGCGAGAACAGCAACAATGCGGCGCACCGTCTGCCTTTTGTCCGTTCCTCATTATTTTCCTGCACGTAGCCAGGTCCGTGCTTGCAACAGAGACACTTAAAAATAAACGCGATGACAGTCGCGTTAATTAATTTCGAAACGCAATTGTCGTTCTAATTAAGTCCGCCAGTTTGATTCGCTTAAGTCCAACCGACCGTGCGATCCTGCCCATTGTAACAGCCGCGATAAGGTTTCTGGTTGTACGCTAAATGATTATTAAACCGCGATAAATAGGATACGAGGGGATATTAACGTAGTATTGTCAGAGAAAATGAGATAGCGAGATATTACAGCGGCGTGAGAGACATTTTAAAAGGTGAACGACAGTAAAGGATATAAGGCTTGGGATTTTGCGCCTTGCAGCGTGATTCAACCGTGGAAAGATTAGGATTACGAAGGATTTAGATAACCTAGGCAAACTTTCGAGGCATATTTGACGTGAATGAAAATATTCGACTGAATAAAGAGGATAGTACACCTGTAGATATCAGTGTACATTCACACGTGGAATTTAAAAGGATTCTTCGTGTCTGACCACGGCTGTCCTTATCTACTGCCTCAAAAATCCGTAGAAACAGACAATTCTCTGCGTCGTTATCGGTCTCTTTACACAGGAAACATCTCGTTCCTGGGATATTAACGTAGCAGAAAATCTCGTCGAATTGAGAAGTGAAAATAAAATATCCGCATAATCGAAACGACATCCTGACACCTCGGATCGACGATATAAGCGATAATGAATCACTGCTAACACAGGAAATATGAGTTTTCAGAGGAAATGACGCCGATACAATCATCGCCTCTACCTGCAATTACTCGTACCATTCAACACGTGACCCGGCGCCTCGCAATTAAAAGGAAACTTTAATCAACGCCACACACGGTGACCGGTGGAGAATTCGTCGACGGGAAACTTAATACGTAGTTGGAGAGTGAATCACAATAACGCGGCAATTAGCGGAGGCAGAGGTGAAAAGGGAGAGGAAAATGTGGAGAAAGGAGACGAGAGGAAAGGAAGATTCTAGTGTTGGAGGTCCCGTTGCAGGCTCTGTCCAGAGTCGACCTTAATCCATCGATTTGTCCAGTCGCTAATACCTCGACTTCGGCCAGGAAATACGAATGGCGGGTTTCTTGACCTTCGAGTGGAGAAACCAGCCAGCCAAGAGGTGAAACGAAACCACGTTTACGTCCAGCGATACGTCACCGACCCTAGGCTGTTACGTTCCTCTCCTTTCTTTTTTTCTTTTTTCTTCTTTTATTGAGAATGGGCGGTCGTTACGGTCGATTGAGAAGCGATTAGAGGGAAATGATGGAGTACTCGTGAACGAGAAATCGATTAAATGTGGGGTTATTGGCTTTGCGGATTTATGGGACTGGAGATTCTTTATTAGCAGTACATTATACAGAGCGTTCCTGGGAAAAAATGGCGCACTTAGAGAGAGGAGGTGAAGCGAGGTGAAAGAAAAATTAGGCTAATATAGAATAAACGTTTCTTTCTTTTCATTATCCGGAATAAAAACGTAACTCTTGACTCTTGCGTCAGTCTCGGTGTTTAGCGGAATCAATTAAAAAGTTCGATTAACACCATCTTTCTCGAGAACGGTAGAGTTTGCTTGACAAACTTCGTTAAAAGTTGAAGATAATTGGTTGAAAAAAGAAAATTCGTACAATTCCTCGGAACAATTCGTTCAACCTTCAGTTATTCGAAGCGAATTTCCAAAGGATATCCACGACGTCCTCGAGAATAAGAGAAGTTAAGCCAGGACCAAAAAGATCCTCGAAATACAGATGAAGCGGCATCGACGTGTCGCGATGACGACCGCAAGCAACGCGGCGGAGTATTCCGGTCTGTTTGGAAAGTTGGATCGCGTTGATCCTCGCTGGATCGTCCGCTTGAGCCCCGTGTTAGCTTAAGTGGCTGCTTCCGAGGCGGCCAGAACGAGGAAACTTCTGAGTTCGTTTCGAGAACAAATGCAGAACGCCCGTCCAACAAGCGCGCCTTTCTATCTGTCTCTTCCCTTCCCATTTCACCTCTCGCCTTCCCCTTCGGTCTCCCTGCTTTCTTCATTTCATCCTATCACCGCCAACGCTCACTCTCGATTCACGTTTCTTGATTATTCCTACTAATTCCTCTTTCTTATCTTCTCCGCTCTTTTTCCTCCCTCTTTGTCCATTAATTGTGTACCATTCATTCTCGAATAACATTCGAGAATTTAACTATCCACTTTGATAAGTTCCCGAAGCTCTCGAGGCCATCGCGAGTTAAATTTCCAAGTGAAATCAACGAATCTACGTGGAAGTTTTATCGACTGGATACAGCGAAGATTGATCAACGTGACGTTACGAATCCCATTCACTGGCACTATCATCACGGAAGAATCCACTCGGGCAGTTTTCCCTCTGCATTTAAGAAGCCCCGTGGCTCGTTCGTTCGGAATACAAGCCATAATCGGTTTCATCGACGAGCATCATCGGAGGAAGCTGTTTCACTTTTCCAGCAACATTTCATCCATCTCTCCGCTTTCATCCATTTTATTCCCAGGTTCGATATCGTGGCATCCTCGATTTACTTTCAGCGTGGCTAAGCTTACAGCACACACCCACCCACACGCACACACAATACCGACAGCACACCGCGTAATAAAGATCCATCTATTTCTGTCATTTCTCCTACCTTTTCACCCTTCCTATCTCATTTTCATCCTCGCTCCGCCTTTCCTGCGTCTATCATTTCTCACTGGTTTCTACAACCCTCTCTCTCTCTCTCTCTCTCTCTGCTTCTCTCCTTTCGTTGTCCACTCCAATAACCTTGCTCTAGCTCCTCTCCCTGCTAGGATCCTTCGCCCCGGAAGGAAGAGGGCTTGAATAATGATTCCAGAGAGTCCGAATGGACAGCTTTAGGGATGACTCGCGCTACTACGCTGCCAGCCAATTCGAGAGAGCTCGACAAGCCTCGCTACCCGCGGGTTCATTAACCGGGCTACACCGAGGGGAACAGCTCGAACCCCTTCGTTAATTAGTCATCTGCTCGAGTACAATACTCGTCGAGGCTGTTTTATGCCGCGCGGCATACTCCTGCCCTCGAAAATTCCCTCGATCTTCGATGGATCGATGGAATCCTCGGATTTGCTTAGAATTCCGGCTTCTCCTATCGAGGAACGCGATAACAGGCTGCTTTCTTCCTTTATTTTCGACTCTGATATGTGTGACGGGTGTAGGATGCGAGAGGAACCAGGATCGATTGTTTTAAGGAGAGTTCGGAATCGACGGTACTTTCTCGAATCGAAACTTTGTCGTTAAATGCAACTACTGTGTTTCTCGAAATCAGAAATAATTGTGATAGGATAGATCTAGCATATTTTATCGCAGCATTCGCAACGAATATTTTATTCTCATACAGTCTTCTTTCGCCGTAATGAACCATCGTTCAGTTTCACATTATTCGTTTCCCCCAACACACTGTTCTTTGTTCAATCAAAATTCGTTCGATTGGTAATGTGTCAATAATTCCAAAAAAATTCCACTGCCAGATGTCCATCACCTCGATGAAATAATTACGTGGCGACCGGTGGTGTATTTAAATAATCGTGTCGTTTACGTGACGCAAATGGGAAATTAATTGAAACAACCTGTAACTCCTGCTACGCCGAGCATTGCCTGTAAATTCGGCGGTGCATCGATTCGTGGCTTTCACCGGGCCAAGACTACGAAAAGATCGATACACCGTCGATGAATTTTTGACGACGCCTGAGTGGATTGGTTTTCCTAGAACGCATCTAGGATGCTGCCTCCCGGTTGATTTTCCGGCAACCAGGTGAATTCGCCTTCTTAATTACGACTCGAGGCTCTCCAGTCCACGTTTTATATCCTCGAAACAACAGAATCACCCTGGGTCGTTCGTGTTTTAACGAGCCTGATAGCCGCTGATACACAGGAGAACGACGTGAAACAACAGCGTTTACTTATGCTCTCGCATTAATTCCTTCGTTGATATCGCAATTAAGATACGTGTTAAGAGATACGCTTGTTCCAACGTTGAACCGAGCGTTTTCTACGTCAAAGCGGAACGAAAGAAAAAAGGCACGTATCGTCCAGTTCTTTCGCAGCTTTGTTCACCGTAAAATCTTCGGCTAACGACAATGGCCGCATATTTTATCGGACGCCGGAGAATATCCGGAAATATCCATACACATAAACATGCGTCTTCGTTCGACGCGAGGTTTTATGGTGTCTCTAAATTTTCACCGATAAAATCCAGGAAATTTACCGCCTGGCCCAGTGGTAGGAGGGGAAAACGTGTGCTAAAGCACCTGCCACGCTCTTATTCCGCGGAGAACCGCCGCCGATACCGAGGGGGGTGGGCCAGATCGATGAAAACCATCCATAGATACATTCCGATGTGTAAGATATTACCATAGAGGGGACATCTCTCGTTCCCTCTCGCTTAAAACAGAATCCCAGTCGCGAAACGAAAGCCTCTTCCTCTACTCAAAATCGCGGAGAAGGATCTCGGTGAAACGTAGTATCTACTTTCGCAAGCATACTGGAAATTGCAACACGGTCCATAAATTCGTGACGCGAAAGAATTCGTCGTGCGAAACGTCCTCGCGAATTTCGATCGTAAATTCCCGCCGATCTAACTCTCCTCGTCACTTTCACCCGACCAACGAAATTCCTCTTTTCATCTCGAATTTTGGGAATGCACGCGTGTGTACGTGTCCCATAGCGGCGAAGAGGGGGGGAGCAGGGAGGAATAATTCCAGGTGAAGAGGGATTTTTATCGAGGCAGAAGAGAGCACCGTCGATCCGACGAGGAATAATCATCGAGAGTGGAACGATGTCGGTCACGATATCGAGCTGTTTCGGTATTGTCGTCGCACGATTCGACGACAGCCTCATCCGTGGCGTTATTAAGGAGACATCGATTCCAATACCTGGAAATTTGTCCCCGATTCTGCCACCACCTAGCCTCGTTTCGACTCGCTGTAAACGTGCCATACTAATCGTTCGAACGTAGCCGACATCGTTACGCTTTGGTCCTTGTTCAGTGTTGTGTGCACAGGATTCTGACTTTCGGTGGAAAAAATCTATTTTTCAGTTAATTACTGTATATACGTATATATATATATTATAGTGCTGCAACGAAAACTATTTCAGTTGCACGCGAACGTGTGTCACCATTAATGGGAGATCAATAGATACACGATTAACCGGATTTATTCGATGCTTCCGAGCGAACGATTGATAATGTGTGTTACATTTCGCGATTGCCTCCATATGGCGATGAATTTCTAAAAGGGGAGAGGGAAGTGGAAACATGGAAATTACCATCATTGGACGATTTCTCTATTTTGCGTGATGCAATTGGATCCAATGCTTTTCGAACGAACGGACCATGTCGAGAGGATTGTTGTAACATGTTGATAATTTGCGTTTAGCCGAGTGGGTATTGTTTCGATCCTCTTCTCTACTTGTAATTTGCCAAGTGCTTTCGAGAGTAGAATAACGAAAGAAACGAGTGCCGGCGATGGTCAGGTTAATTTTACCGGGTATAACGGGGGTGAAATTCGTTCGATTGGCTGTGATAATCAGCGTTTTTTTCTTTCATCTTATTTAATTAAATTAAGCTGATTATCGACCAATTCAATGATTCACGCGAATAGACGTAATTAATTAAACGTTGCAGCGGTGGTCAGAGGCGGGCCGCATTTGTTCCAGCGAATTAAACGATCTAAAGTACAGTTTTCCGTCGATTAATCGGCCGGAACGCCGCGAGAAACATCGCGAGCTGTCAACGAACGTTCCGATACAGGGCGCAATAACCTGTCAATTCCGCAACTTTCTCGAACCTCTCGATCGTGAACGGCGCAACGCGGAACGATGGTATTATTTCGTTTCCCCCCTCGAAAGGAGCATTCTACTCGCGGAAATTCCTTCCGTTCCGATGGAAGGTGTAGACTCAAGTGCAAGTGTTGAAACTGAAGTCTCCCCGAAGTGCAAGAAACGATAAAAATAAAATAAGCATATTCCTCGGTGCGCTTGGATGTTTGAAGAGAAAAAAGAAAGAAAAATTTCCCATCGGATCCGAAAGTGCAACGATACGTTTGAAAATAAAGAATCGATTGCCGCGTGTACGATGCTTAAATCGAAAGCGTGAAGAACTTTGCACTCGTCGAGCTCTCTATTAGCCATCGACAAAGGGATGCCGGATCGTTGATGAAGAACAACGAGGAGCAATTTAAAACTGCGACGAACATTCGTCCCAGGGGACTGAACGGGAAAATCAATAGGAAGTCTCGAGCGAGACGCGTCTCCCGCGTAACAGCCCCCTGGATCCTTGATGAAATAACGTTTGTCCAATGAACTCGACTTTCGAGAGTAGCTGCGATTACAGAACCATTAAGGCATTATTCGCGATCCAATTTATTTAACAGAGGTACACACTGCGTGTACCGCATTCCCCGATAAAGCGGGGACGAATTAATTCTACCTCGTTCGTCTCGTCAGAATTGACGAATGTTGGAAACATCGAATTTCGCCAAGCTCAACGTTCCTTTACGGAGAAACTCTTTTTGAAAAAAACAAAAAATATGGGCCACGGTAATTAAGAGAAATTTCAGGTCAAGTCCAGCTGAATTTTTCCATCTTTTTCGAAGCTGCAACTTACGCTAATTCTTCCACAGCAATTTCTCCCAATTAACAAATATACCGAAGCTTCTGCCCGTTGTGCGTGTACGCGAAACGAACTTTTTAACAGCGAAGTGCAAACATTATATTAGCGAGTTAGGTACGCCGAGAGCAAGCCGTGTACATCACGCGAGAGTCGAGCAGCGCGAGTCAGTGTATCCGGGAGTGTCTTCTTAAGGGTGAACAGCGTGCTGCGAATGGGAGTTTGGAGAGTTTCTAGAGAAGCAAACAGGCCGTGTATCTAAGCAAGTTTAGAAACAGCAAATTTAATACGCGTCACGTTAAAATCCTTTGCCTCGAACCACTTCATCCACCTCCTCCTCCCCTCCTCTTTCTTCCGAAAACCACATTTTCAACGCTCTGATTCATCACGTAGAAAAGGAATCCTTCACCTTCTCTACGTCTATTCTAAATCCTCCTAGCCATCCTTTTCACTCCCTGATCTCCCGTGTAGTACGATCCAAATCCGCGTTTACAGACGCGTCACAGACAGCGTCGAATTTATGTCTCTCGACGGGAAAACCGGTCCCTCGATTCCCTCGGTCGAAAGTTTGCGAGGAAATCCGCGATTCCTTTCGTGCCACACGGGGGAAGGATAAAGGCGGGCAGATCTGATTTCTCGACCTCTCACACGTCTCCGTTCGCCGCACGAACGAGGAATTTTTCGACACGGTTGTCCGCAAAAATAGCCTGCACGCGTTTCGAGTTGTCAGCGAGAAACGAACGAGAAATTTTCACGGGTTTTCATAAATGTGCTTCTTTTTTTTTTCTCTCGTGGTCCTGTGTTTCTACCCGCGTGGTTTCCCTCTGCCATGCGACTCGCGCTAATACGTTGAAGTGGCGCGCATTAAAACCACCGGGACGAAATTATTTTTAACCCTGAACGCGGGAGCGAACCACGCCGGATACTGAAAAATCCGTTCAGCCGAGGATTTATATGCTGGACGCTTCGAAACGGTCACGGCACGGGAATATGGAAATTAATTAACGCGAAAGGGTGATGAGAATTCTTTGACCGGAGGACGTGGGTCAGTGATGCCGTTAACACGTCGCTCGCGTCGACTAGTTGCGCTCGAACGGATGTTTCTGAATATTGTTCGAGAAAATTCTGTGTTGAGAGAAACAATAGAAATTGAATATTGTTTATTAAGAGGAATACGGGTTTAAATTTTAGCCGTGGTATCGAATTTTCTGTATTTTATGAGTGCCATTTTATTTATTTAGTATTATACTGCTGCACTGTTACCAGCCAATTTCTTCGTAGAAGCTTAATCCTTATCCTTCGAATTATTTTCACTTACATTCTTAATATCTATATTTCCTTCAGTTTTACCTAATATTTATTAGATACTCAAACTGTGCATTTTCTGTGACGTATTACACGTAGATAATACCGTTCTATCATGAGAATTGCGTTCGCTGGTGGCGAACGTGTTAATTAAACTTTAGATAAATTTTTAACATTTTTTTTATAGAATTTGCAAGGGAATAAAACACTGCATTTCCTGATAATCGTGGAATACTTCAATTATAAAAGACGAATTTATCAAGCACTATTTCGTACTAACATTTTACTCGAAAGAATGTCCTTCCCGGATGCTCTAAATTCACGTACAATCCCAACATTCCAATGGAAGAAAATTAAAGTCATGAATAGTAGCGTGTACAACGAGAATAACGTCCGTACGAAGGAAAATTACAAGGATAATTGTAGATTCATGTGGTGAACGCGTATGCAAAGAGAGAGAGAGAGAGAAATAGGACGTTTATTCATCTGTAAATTTATTTCCCGTGTCATAAATGGGTCGAGGTCCGTTGGCGGGTTCCTCCAGCGGCCGCGTTGATCCGTTGTAACCACTTGGCCGTATCCACGAGTGCATTTCGATGTGAGATCGGATGCAGTCTCCGCCCGGGATTAATCCGAAACTCGTTCGGATCGCGGGACCGTTCATCCCCGTATTCCAGGCGCATGCAATCCTCCCGTGCACACGTAAATTTATACATCGTTCCTGAATTCCCTTTATTCTCCTCAGTTTCCTCTCTCTCTCTCTCTCTCTCTCTTTCCACGCGGATTCGCAATTGCCTTTTTTCCCTTTGGTAAACCATCACCGCAATGCTCCTTTTCGCGGTATCAGATAATTCCACGTGTGTGTGAAAGATTGTATAATCGTTTAATAATTCTAGAGGAGTTTTAGAACGATGTTTTGTAATATTCATGTAGAAACTGGTTTCCGGATTTAACAGTGAAAGGGGATTATATGGGGGGGGGGGGTTATTAAGTATGATGAGATGAAGGTAATCCTATCAAAGAACTTCGTTTCTACTATTCTACTATTTTTTTTTTACTTTACTGTGATTTATGGGACACACTGTGTATACGGTATAGTGGTCGTAAAATCGTGATTCTGTAGGTTATTATATTTGAATGTTTAGAGTAATATTCCAATACTTGGAGCTTTCTGAATTTTTGAATTCACGTGAAAGAATCCACCCTGTAGATTCATTAGTATATGGAACAATTTCTCCGGTACAAAAGTCGATCGATTTGAACGTCAATTTCAGGAGTACACAGTGGGGTTGCTCGTACAAGAGAGATTCCGCGTGTTTCCCTCCCGGAACACGGGCGCGTCCGATTTTGTTTTGAACGCGCATTGTCGCGTGTAAACGCGACTGGTACAGGCGAGCGTGCACGTGTCCCGTGAATTCGACGAAATCACCCAGTTTCAGCCGTGCGTTATCCACTTTAACGTCGGGACCAAAGCCTGAATTGCAGTTTCAAATTAAACCGTCCGGATGATCCGTCCCGTCTAGTCCGCTTTAAGGCTCGTTTGCAATTTCGTTGTCGGCAAATATGTCCCCAGCAACCAAACCTGCCCGTTGCTTCGGCTTCGAAATTATGCTCCACCCAAAGTGGGTATGATCCCTTTCTATAATACCTCG
>NW_017100161.1:3425316-3425617 GCF_001263275.1 Habropoda laboriosa | reverse complement strand
GGTGAATCATTTGTAATTAGTGTCCAACTGGAGGATCGCGTGAAGTGCTAATTATCAATTCTTAAGTATTCCAAATTTCCGAATTGAAAATTGGTAAACTTGGGAATTTTGGGATAGTGCAAATTTTTAAATTGGGGAACTTTAGGACTTGGGATATTTCAAAATTTGGGAACCTTAGGACTTGGGATATTTTTAAATTTGGGGACTTTAGGACTTCGGATATTTTCAATTTGGGGACTTTAGGACTTGGGATATTTTTAAATTTGGGGACTTTAGGACTTGGGATATTTTTAAATTTGGG
>NW_017100161.1:3382806-3424808 GCF_001263275.1 Habropoda laboriosa | reverse complement strand
GAAATTTTAAAGTTTGGGAAACTTGAGTATTGGAAAATTTAGGAACTGGGAAATGATAAATTTGGGGAATCCAGAAAGTGGGGAATTTCAAAATTTGGAGCATTCAGAAAGTGGAAAATTTGAGAAATTCATAAATTTGTAAATTCGGAACTTTAGAAATTCATAAATTCGAAACTTTCTAAAATAAAAATTCTGCCAACGAAGAATCTGCATACATCACAATCGCGTTTAATCCGTTTCAGTAGACACTCAATAACGTAGAAGCTGTTTAGAATTACAAAAGTTTCACAGGGTTGCTGGATGGTCTGCCAACGCGTTAAGTTAGCATCATAAACGACTGCACTATAGCTTCGTGGCGCCGGTCTTCCGGAGGACCATTTGGTATCTATAAGGACGGCGATGGCAAGAAGCATCGACTGAGTGACTATTCTTCGACTTCAATTCCGAAGCACTCTGCTACTCTTCGAGATATTCTTGCCTTACTTCACTAGTGGACGAAAGAGGAACGTTCTTCCCATAGAAACCGAACGACGGGCCTAAATGTGGACGCTGTATAGATTTCTCTATAGCAACTTCCAACGAAAACCAGTCTAAGCGACAGAGTAACCAAAAACAAATATAAAAATTCTTACAAAATATTGCACATCGATTTCAACCAAGTATAGTTCCCTACAACTACCAAATATTCTTCCAGAAACTCGACCCCATCCTACCTTAACTAAGTGCAAGGCTATCCAATCTCTTAATGAAACTTTTACGACCCTTCGTTATTAACTTCTCTCCCTACTTTTTCACCACGTTTACAACCTTTATTTAAAAAAAATACACATTCTCCATCAAGCAAAACTTAAACCATCCCCGTCGAATCGAACCAAATCAGGAAAGCTCGCACCGCTTCCATCGTCAAACACTCCGTTTCCTCCTTCTCGAACCTCGTCCGTCGCATTTTATTACGTTTCAAAGTAATTTTTACCCTCTTTCCCATCTCCCCATCCCTCCTCCCCTTTGTTCCCGGGCATTATTAATTTAACATCGTCTCGACGCGACTTTAATTCGGTAATTTCCGTCGATGGAGCGTCATCGTGCACGGCCGGAGGAGCTCGGTTACTATTTAATGTCGCGAGGGAGACGAAGGAAAACAGCTACAATGCGGCACACAGAAAGTGGTAAATTTTCCGAGCGGCTGCACTCTCGAGCCGGTAATAATTCCCGCGATCGATAATCTCATCAGTGAACTTTTACAATCTCGTCGTAGCGGTACGCTCTCCGTGGACGCGAAGGGTCGTGGCGAGGTGGAGGGAAATGGTACACCCAGGGCAAACGAGGGAGGATGGGATGAAAGCGCAACGGTACACGTGGACGCATTCCGTACACGTTCCTCGAGTTTATCTCGGAAAAGTGGGACTGACATATTGGGATCGTTCTGGCCGTCTAGTCGCATTTATGTACCCTCCGTGTTGGCGTGCCGCGCCAAAATGATCGTCCTCCTTTTTCTTGCCCGCCTTCTATTTGCTCTTCGCCGACTTCGAGCCTCGCTTTTTCATCCCCCTCGAACGCGGGAATTACGAATCGGGCGAAATTGCACGGTTCCCTTTTGTCCTCGGTAAATATCCAGTTCATGAACGATTTTTACGGAATTCTTCGGAGGTCGATACCTCTCTTCCGGAATTCTTAATCGAGAATAGAAAAATGGAGGAGGTTGTGTATGTACGTAAGGTGTCTTCAGTAAGAGAGAAAGAATGTGGCAATGTTAATGCCCGTGATTGTCGCAAAATCAACTTTAATTCAAAACCTTCTCGAAAGACCACCCAGTTATACTGGGACTAGTGAAGTGGTTACAATTTGAACTGGTTGCTCCTTGGTGATTGTTGGACGAACGAATCTCGACGTCGTCCCTCGGACGTCCGTGGGAGAGTTTTTCGTTAGAGCACGCTGATTGGTTAAATAGTTAACCATTACATTTACCAATCAGGGTGTCTAATAACGTCTTCACCGCCCTTCCAGTGCGCCCTTAGCGCGCTGTCACCTTGGAAGGGTGGGAGACGGCCGCGTGGAGTGGGCGGAAAGTCCCAAAAAGTTGGAATTTCCTCCGGATGACTCATCGGCAAGCGTACAGGTAGATGTGCCGTTCGGAAATTCGTGGTTTATGGCATGTTCGTAGGCTATTGAGCGCCAGGGACAGAAATGACTAAAAATCCAACAAGCAATTCTAGCGACCCTCGCCAGGTTGTAATTAGACACGTACAAGCAGTAAACGGAAATCCTCAACTCAAAAATAACCGTTGCCGTTCGATCGTGCCATAAACCGTGCCTGTGAAGACCGAACAGGCAAAATAAATCATTTCTTCGAAAGAAAGAATTCCTGTGATAGAGTAAATCTTTTCTTGGGAAGAAAGAATTTTCTTTCCAATTTTACCTCGATTGTTGTCTACTTCATACGGTGTGAAGGTATAGTAGAATGAAATTAAAGAGCACGAGATGAAAAATGTATAAAATCGTCGGGTAGAGTGAATGGAACTAGTGGATCGTACTCTGTGCGCAACGATTACCTGGAAATAGCCGTCGATAGACCGTGGCAATAATCCAGAGAGCAATATTTAATCATTAACGGAGCAACGTGTTACGTGGCGGTAGTTCAGCGTGAAACGGACCTGAGAATCCTCTTGGGGATGAACCGATAAGCATATTAACGGACGTTACGACAGATAACGTCAGGGAAGAAACTCGATGAAGCGTCTATCGATCCTCTGTATATCCATCGTGAGATGATGACCCCGTTATACCGTGGCCTAATGTTTCATCGAGAAGCTCATTAGGTGAATCTGGGTTCTAACTTCCCCTTGGCTAATTAACTTGCTCGATCTTTTCTTGCCACTTTTCACCGAACAAACTTTCTTCAACTTTACGATCCTCGTCTTTTTTTGTCACCCGAGATATTCAACTATCACCTTCGATCTATAACTGTTCGAAACTTTATTAATAATCTCACGTCAGAGGGTATGTGTGTGTATATATATAGAGTAAGTTCAAAGGAGATTCTGATTTTTGTTGCAGGTGTCGGATGAAGCAATGGAGAAGAGACTTGCCTCCAACTTCAGTGATAATCACGTTCCACAACGAAGCACGATCGACGTTGCTCAGAACCGTAGTCAGGTATACGATATTCCAAGTTACAGTATCGATCGAAACCTCCCATTAACCCTTATCTCGTGTATCATTAACTCCTCGAACTTTCGAACAAATTTGATTTTTCCCAATTTTCTTACACGACGTGTCTCTCAAATTTTGCAATTACGCGTCGATCCGTCGCAGAAGAATAACGCACGAGAGTTCTCGAAGAGAAACTGTATTTCCGCGTGCACGCGCGCGAGCTTCGAATAACGTTGAAACAATGAAACGAAAAATACGAGGCGAGAAAAAAGAAGGATCGCGGGGGATGAATGATCGAGCTGGCGCTCACGTCGAATGAGAGGCCGACGAATGCGAGGATAGAAATTCAACGGAACGAGATTAATATTTCCTCGTTGATCGCGACCGACCGGCTAAATTCCCACGCGTGCAACGATCGTGTGCAACGCGATGCAGTTTCGTGGAAAAACGCGAGAAAATTCCGGGTTCAGCGGTCGAAGGAACGATGGAATTTTCTAATCGACGTTCCATCCTACCGCGCCCATTACACCCGCGTTATGATAAATCACGCGTGAAATTCGAATGACCGACGCTGGACTTGCTATCGATACATTGGAGGAGGTGTCGACCTTTAAGTTCATCTTTTTCTCCTTGGAAATAGCGAAAAAAGTATTTTTTACTAGACCATTAAATTTAAAAAAAAATGTCGCGCTTGACCTTTAAATCGATTCTTCCCAAGTAATTTTTTTATCGTATCGCTAAATCGTCGACTGCTGCTTATCGATATTACAAAAAAAAAAACGCGATGCTTAACCTTTAAACTGATTCTTCGGAGGTAATTTTTTGCTGAAAAGTGTCAAATGAATAACGCACACGAGGCGAATTAAATATTAATGTCACCTATCTGTTACATCCTACGCTATCTCTTAATTTATTCACGAATCTCTTGTCCTCGGGTAACACATTCGTCAGGCGCGTCTTTATGTTCGAGAAATTAAGAGGCACGCATATTTGTGCATAATATTATCGTAACTTCGTTCGACCGACGTTTAATCAATCCGAGAAGAGATTAAAGTAAGACGTTCGTAACACCTCCGTTGTCGCGGAGACGATATCGAGAGTTTCGCAAAACCGAAACGTCATTTCCTTCGTTTTCTCCCGCAAACAAAATCGAATCGAAGATTTCCCCTCGGCGAACGTCGCCGTGGAGCTAATTGAAACACTTTTCCACGGCCGTAACGTCACGCGACACGAACGAGATTACCTTCACCGCGAAAGGAATTCATTTTCTTTCTTACGCAGAGTTTCTCCGCGCGTCGAAGAGGAGGTCGAAGAAGGCCGCGGAGAAACTTACTTAGGGAAACATTATTTAAGGATCGTTGCCGCATTCGAGTTACACCTCGAGGCTGGGTTACGCCACTCGATGGAATTAGAATCGTTTAATTTCTGCACGGAAGTGTTCTTTTTCCGCCGCTATAATCACGCAACCGAGAACACGATACGTAAGAATGCCGCGGAATTGTTTTTCCTAATTTGATTTCAGCGTGCTGAACAGGAGTCCGGAGCACCTGATCAAGGAAATTATTCTGGTGGATGACTTCAGCGATCATCGTAAGCGATTTCACATTTTTCCATAACTACCGTTCCATGCAAAATGTACTCCAGATCGTTTCGTATTCAAATATCCAGTCGTTCTACCAAGATTCCTCGCGTCCAAATGTATAATTCCGCTGGAATTGAATATTTTTCGATCCTGATTCCTCCGGTCGGAAAGATTTTTATATCCTCTTAAAGTTTCTCAAGGATAGTTTCAAAGTCGTTGCAACACACTTTCTAGTCGTTCGTTGAAAGAAGACAGAAAAGTGTTCAATTTGAACGGAGTTTCTTTGGAGAATTTTAAATAAAGAAAGATCAGAGAAGAATAGAGAAGACTCCTTCGGATACGAAGTCTTTGATTCTTCGCAAGCTTGCAAAGCGACAGGGTGCATCGAACCGAGAGAGGCGACAATTCACCTACCTTTTTTTGCAGCGGAGGACGGTGAAGAGCTATCGAGGATACACAAAGTGCGAGTGATACGCAACGAGAAGAGGGAGGGTTTGATGAGGTCGAGGGTGCGAGGCGCGGATGCAGCCACCGCCACCGTGTTAACTTTCCTCGATTCGCATTGTGAGTGCAACGCCGACTGGCTAGAGCCCCTTTTGGAGAGGGTGGCTGAGGATCCTACGAGAGTCGTGTGCCCAGTCATCGACGTCATAAGCATGGACACCTTCCAATACATCGGTATTGTTGCTGCCTATCGCCTTTTTCAACTGTCTCGTCGATTTTGCAAATTAACTTTAACCCTTTCGCTGCTCTCGATGGCCATAGACATTCAGTGGTGATCGATCGAGTGTCTTTAGGCACTTTCGTGTTCACGTATCATTTAGTTTACTCATGTTAATGCTGCCACTGAATTGCACACAGCGAGTGCTTTACCTTCCACCGTGCAATAGTCAAAGGGTTAATCCTACAGAAACACTATTCTCTGGAAATTTAGATTCACACCGCGTCCAAATCATTCTCAAAAATGTCCAAAGACAAGAAAATCTCTCTCTTCACCCACCGTCCAACAGTCAAAGGGTTAACCCCATAAAAACCCCAATTCTCCACAAATTTAAATTCCCACCGCGTTCAAATTTCTCTGAAAAATTTCCAAAGATATCAGAACCTCTCCCTTCACGCACGAAAGTACAGAAGGAAATTCTCGAATTGTCCAGGAGCGTCGGCAGACCTGAGGGGTGGTTTCGACTGGAGTCTGGTGTTCAAATGGGAATACCTTAGCCAGATCGAGAGACAGGCGAGGCAAAAGGATCCGACACAGGCGATCAGGACTCCAATGATCGCCGGTGGCCTGTTCGTGATCAACAAAGCGTACTTCGAGAAACTGGGCAAGTACGACACTCAGATGGACGTGTGGGGCGGCGAGAATCTCGGTGAGAATGCTCGATCTCTCTTCTTGTCCGGCCGCGACGAAAATTTGCCGAACGTGATTCGAGTTCTGGGCCATGGTTCTGGCTTTCAGAGATATCGTTCCGGGTGTGGCAATGCGGCGGCAACCTCGAGATTATTCCGTGCTCGCGCGTCGGCCACGTGTTTCGAAAACGCCACCCGTACTCGTTCCCCGGGGGCAGCGGCAACGTTTTCGCTCGAAACACCAGACGAGCGGCCGAAGTGTGGATGGACGATTACAAACAGTTCTACTACAACGCGGTGCCGCTGGCGCGTAACATCCCTTACGGAAAGTGAGTACAACACGCTTGTTTGATCCCGTTTTGCGCCACGTTTATCGGTCAGAGGTACTGTATGAAACGCTATACCACCGTGGGAGTTGCGGGAAAATTAAATGGACACGGTCGTGCTCTGCGTTCGTCCAGAATTTTATTTTACCCTTTAGCGGTGCGTTCAACACGACCAAGTGTGTACCTTGTTTTCACGGAGAAAATTGATCGTGTCGTATCGAACGTTTTGAAAAGAAAAAAAGAGTTAGCAATTTCAGGAATTTTTTATCTCTGTGTTCGATCGAATTTAAACGTGGAAAGAATTAGTGGCTGTTGATGTTAATTAGTAGGTGGACTAAAATTTCGTTTAATTTTTAATTTTCCGTCTGCACTGTCGGGCGAGAAAATTAATTAAAAATATCAATCTCCCGCTAGTCACTCGACGTTACGAAGCAAAGGGTTAAACGCTACAAATTTAAGCACACCCTCCTTCGACCAACGGACACAACAATTTAACGAACATCTAAATCAAACACCAAAGTACACGGAACAACCTACATAAATTAAGCCCCCCAGGAACCAACAGGAACAGTATCGACACTCGAAACAATCACGCGACACGTTACGCGGCCCGTGCACACGGGTAAAATCTATTCATTGCCGTAAAGTTTTCACCGGGACGAAGTTTCTTTCCTCCGACGTGGATCGTTTATCACGAGCTAATTTCTGGCCCGTCGTTCGCGCCGCGAGAGAGTGAACGAGGAGGAGGTCTGGAAGTGGAGGAGAAAAAGCTCGATTTACGGTCCGCGAACAGCCCGAAATACCGATAGTCGATTTCATTAAAACGCGTCAGCAGCGCACGTGAGCCGTATTAATAAAACGGCCGGGCGTCGTTTCTACACCGGTTGTTTCAGTATTCAAGACAGGATGGAGCTGAAGCGGAAATTGCATTGCAAGCCCTTCAGCTGGTATCTGAAAAACGTGTATCCCGAGCTGGTTATACCGACAAGCGAAGGAGGTCCCGGTGGATCGTTGAAACAGGGCACCGCTTGCCTGGACAGTATGGGCCACCTACTAGACGGGAACGTGGGACTTTATCCGTGTCACGACACCGGCGGCAACCAAGTAAGTAACGCGGTGTGTTCGTTATTCATCCTCTGTCGCTCTTGTATTCGTAAACTGGTCCGCGAGACGGACGATCCTTCCGTTCAAATAAAACCACCCCTTCGCACGCGCGTCGTCGTCGTCTTCCTTTCTGGGTGTATTATTGTTAAAGCTTTCACTTTGTCACACGGTCGACCAGCTGCGTTACTTTTCCGTGCTTCTTTTCTGCATCTATTTCTTTTTAATCAACTTTTCCTCGTTTACCTGGAGGTCTTCCGTGTGCGTTTATGCGGGTGTATTATTGTTAAAGCTTTCACTTTGTCACACGGTCGACCAGCTGCGTTACTTTTCCGTGCCTCTTTTCTGCATCTATTTCTTTTTAATCAACTTTTCCTCGTTTACCTGGAGGAGGTTTATCCTTACAACGCCTTTCTGGTGCCTGCTTCAATGGTAATTCACGTGCCATAACGTCGTCGAATTTTCCCTTGGAACTTTTACCCACGGGGTCGACCGACTGAAATTGTGACTTTCGGTTTCTCTGTAAAATTGGCACATTTTTACGAATATAGAGTCTTTGGAGGGAACTGCTAAACGCGTCAGAGACGCCACGTTGTAACATCTAAGAATGGAATTCAGATTTTCATTCGACGTCCACGACGCGAGGATTATTAATCCGTGTATTCAATTGTTGCGTTTCAATTATCGCGCCGGTGGATTCACGGATCGATCGTGGGAGGAGGGTTTTTACAAGGGAAGCTCTCGGAGGATTAAGGAAAGTACACGGGTTACGAAGATGGTTTGTGTCTCTCCGCTTTGTTTCGTTTCAGTTCGTTGTTTGAGGAGGATGAATTGATAGGGCTGAATTTGTCAAGTGTTGTGCAGGGTGAAGCTGAGTAAATCTTGTCCTTATTACAATATTAGAGAAATAAAGTATTCCGGGAGTAATTTAATTTTTCTGTATGCGAGGGTGTCGAGGACACTCCGAGACAGATCTCCCTTTTTCTTTCTAATGGATAGTGTATTTTTCAATGACTTTCAGTGCCTCTAATCACTGAATTCGTCTGAGTTTGAGCTAAACTTGCGCATCTTCCACTTTTCCTAACAAAATTTCTGATAAGGCAAGATTGAATTTCCTCACCCTGCACATTACTCGAACAAAATTCGCAGAGAAGCATACGTAGTTACCACCTTCTTATCAACCTCTACTATCGGAACTACCAAAAAAACCATGAAATTTCTTTCAGGAATGGGGCCTAACGAAGGACGGCCTGATCAAGCACCACGACCTCTGCCTAACACTTCCGGTGTACGCGAAAGGCACCACGTTACTAATGCAAATCTGCGACGGCAGCCAAAACCAAAAATGGAGGCACCTCGAGGGCGGTCTGATCCGCCATTCAAGGATCCCGGTGTGCGTGGACTCGAGACATCACGCGCAGAGAGGCATCACCGCGGAGAAATGCGACTCGAACGCCGAGACGCAGAGGTGGCACCTGTACAACCATAATCACTAGCTCGCGAGGACGACCAACGTCTCGTGAAGATTGCGTTGCCGCCGTCACTCGCGGAGGACTGTAGGGGTGCAGTATCTGTTACGAAGAAGACGGGTCGATCTGTTCAGGGAGAGCGATCTGATCGATCGAAGATCGAGGCTGCTCGATCGTACCCGTCGATGAACTTCGACGATCCTCGTCTACGTTTCGCCGAATAATTCTAGGACCGGGGGGCTCCTCCGTACCAAAAATAGGAAATCGACGAGGGAAGATAGAGGGAACGTTATTGATCTCTCGATTTTTTCCTCGGTTCCTGCGTAATAAATGGACCTTCTTGACGAGGCGTAGAATCGGAAACGATACGATTCTATTGGGAGTGGTGATAGAGTTATCGTTCGATGTACTCTCGGTTATATGCATTTGATGGAACTTATTTGAGAAGAAGGAGAATTGTGGATGAACGTGGAATTGAATTCCTGTTTTTACGTTTTTTTTTTTTTTTTCGAGTATTGTAGTGGAAAGGAAGAGGTTGTCTGTTGTTTTTTTTTCTTGCTGTTTGTCTATTTTAAGTATAAACGAAAAAGTGATACGACGAGAGGATTTCGAGGAGAATGGAAGAAGAAGTTCACCCTTTGCCCGTAAAAGCGTGACAAGGCAAAGGGTTCATTTTTATCAATGGCTGTTTTCCAAGCGTTTTCATTCCGGTGCATTTACATTTAAACCTCGGTGATCTCAAACGACGTCATTTCGGAATTTCACTAGGTAGAGGATGAATGAAAAATCAATGTATCGAGGGGGAAAGATGGAAAAAAATACTCCGACGTATATAATTTTAAGCGAACTCTCGACTCTTTTACCGTTCGAATATCGTTCAAAGAACATCGAAACGTTTACCGCCAAGCCATTCGTTCGAAAATGATGGACGTTTTACCAGCGTTGTTTCCGCGAGAAGAAAAAATGAAACACGATTAAAAAAAAAAAAACAAAAAGAAAATTAAAAAAAAGGAAACAATATGGTTTTATCAATTCCCCCCTATTTTCACGGCCTTATTAAACGAATAATAAAGAAATACAAAAAAAAAAGGAACACCTGTTTCTAAATCAACTCTTTTTTCTTACAATTAACTGAACACTAAAGGAACACACACATATGCACACACGGTATAACGTGGCGCGTCGACATCGATCCAAACGCGTGCGCTACGATTCTCACAAAGAGATTTATTTTTCTATAATGAAAATTGTATACTTACTTGGTTGTGCGAATAGCTGGGAATTGCGGTGTACTCGCCTCGCGAAGACTCGACTTGTCGTAGATTTTGTCTCTTCTAGCCACACTGTCTTATTCCATTCGTTCTTCTTTTCACCGTCTAATTTCTGATAAGAAAGTTCATTTTTTTAAATAAAAAAGAAACATTTTCCACGGTAATTGCGTTGATTATAAATTATCCACGACGTGTCGAGTCTATGAAAAGACGAGGAAAAATGGTGCGACTACTATACAGCAATACGTAGCGAGAGAGAGTGAGAGAGAACGATCTTTTGTACACTGATACCTTCACTACGAAGATGATTTAACTACCGTCGTCTCGTATCCAAGCTGAACACGTATATATGTATACAAATGTTACGCTATCGAGTATTGTAAGCTTTTGTATGATATAAAACGCGCGTCCCCTAATCGCCTACACTCACGTTCGTAGTGTTTACGAAAATTCTGTATTATACATTCAGGAGAGAGAGAGAGGTTGTTTTTACTCTGAACATTAGTTAAGCTAAGCTATCAGATTTTGATCGAACTTGAAACTGGTGCGTTGTACATATTATATGGGTTTCGAAGATCTCGTTTGTCGAACAAGATTCCTATAAATATACATATTACCTTCTTGGCCGAGGGAAACATCACGATCCTCGGTGCATTCTATCTGCAATAATACGTCAAATGTGTCGAAGAATGTGCAACGATAACGTATGCATTTGCAATATTATTATATATAGCGTGTACCATTTATACGCTTCCCTCATAAATATTTGAATTGAAACACTTCAATCTCCATTTTTCTTTTTTTTTTTTCATTCGATCGTCACACGTGAAACACAGATAAATGTATTTACATCTGAACGAATTTTTTCCCAATCCCCGAAAGTATCCATCGAAGCTCCAAGACACTCTGATCGAACGGACAAGCTATCAACCGGATGGTGAAGAATGAAAGAAGAAGAGTTTGGCTCCCTTCGAAATTCCCCTGCTTCCTCCCGAACGACTCGCGCTGTAAATACTTGTACGCGATCGATTAATCGTCTGTCTCCCGTCCTAAGTGCGTCTCAAAAGTGAGCTCGTGGCGAACGAACGTTGCTCGCTGGTTTTTTCGTCGCCTGTTACGAGGCAACCGTACTCGCGTGCTGAACTGTAAATAACGCGTCTTCTATACGATATAAGTTGACGAGAAAAAAGATTTAAAAAAAAGAAAGAAACGTTGTACTTCCACTGAATCTGTAAGCTGTAAGATAACGAGAAAAGAATGAGCGACATTAACGTTTAAGAATTGAATAAGGCAGAAGTAAAAAGAAAAAAGAAATCGGACGCTCGAATACAATAAGGGATATACATTGCCTGTTGTACATTGAAAGGAATATTTCCGATTTCTCTATTGTATGTTATACGATACGTTGAATCCTTCTCATTAATCTCGTGTTCGTTAAACTATGAAGCTCCGAGTGGAGTGATCGATTGAATCCTGTTAAATATACCGGTTGCTTTTCGATTATTCGATCCTAATGTACTCGTTTAAGAGGATTAATACGTTGATGATTCTGTACGTGAAGAAAATGTTTCTGTAATATTCTAAGGCAACTCATGATTTCTCGTTTTTTAAAGTCTAATTTATCGATGGCTGTTAAGGGAAGTTTATTAACTACATTGAAATTGTAACGAATCTACAATTTCAGCTATTAAAAATCATCCTGGAAGATACAAATATATATATGGACGTTCGTTTTCAACTCCGAATACCTATATTCAAAGGTGTACACGTTGTATTTCTACGGTTCTGTATTTTGCAAATGTATCATACTAAACACCTGAGCGAAATATATATAAATATATACGACAGGTATATGCTTATATATATTTGAACATATATATGTTAAGGACGCGATATTATAGTACTTATAGGAACAAGGTTTTTTTAATAAAACGATGGATTTATTCCAGAAGCTTGTATTTGAATGTTTTTTCAAACAACAGTTTACCAACAGGCACCTTGCTTTATTTAAAACATGATATACAAACAAATTGGTTAACAATGATGTTAGAGATAAGTCTTGTAATTTACAGAGTAGTACTATGGTGGTGCACTACGTTTTTTTAATCCCTTTGTAACTTTTTTCTTGAATTCCTCCAAGTTTATATCACTCTTCTCTTCCTTTTTCTTCACAACCTTCTCTTCAGCAGGTATAAAGGCCTGTGCCCTGCGTTCCTGTCTCTTCTTCTCAGCCTCCTGGTGCCTCTCTTCCTGTTGCTTCCTTTTCCTGGCTCTCTTTTGATCTTCCTTCAAGAAATATTCTCCAGAAGCTATCATCTTGTCTAGCTTGCTCTCTTGTTGAGGAGGAGGGAATGGAGTATACGGTTTCTTCTCCTTCTTCTTCTTAGGCTGCTTCCTCTTACTGTTTTTGCTGGTGAAATTGGGCAAGAACCTCTCCCAATTTTCATTCTTTAATTTTGGATCTTTTGCCAATTCTCTCTTGATCATCAATGCTTTGATATTGTAAATTGGGTGGATATTTTTCATGGTATCTTCCACTATACGTCTGACTAGCTGCATACCTTTGTAAGGTCCTAATGTAGCCACTGTCTGTCCTTGGACAAGAACATAACAGTTTGTTAGTAATTCAATTGATTTTAAAGTGCATCCTTTTGGACCTATGAGCCTCTGACGTCTCTTGACAAATTTTTCTCTATTTCTGACTAAGGAAGATATTTTTATGATGTCTGCACCAATCTCATCTTGCAATACTCTGACAGCTTGCTCAAATGGGACAGATCTGGACATAAGCTTGATCATATCACGAGCTTTAACTATAATATAAGGATCCCATGTTCTTCTAGTGGTGCTCACTGTCATGCTACCCTCAATGAGATCCAATTCTGCAGTAATTGCATGCTTGTTCAAAGCTTTCGTAACCAATGGCCAGTGTTCTTTTAAATACTGTTCCCTGTATTTGGGGAACAAAGTCGCGAATGAACTTTCCTTCAATAAACGATGAGGATTGTCCTGGGGTGTAAAAGACGGAATTTCTAAGGACCAGGCATTGTCCACTGGTTCTGTTGTTTTGGGTACTTTGTCTCGTTCAGAATCACTCATTTCTTCGACAATTCTTTTCCGTTCTATCATTGCACTAAATGTTTAAATTCAGAGTACAATCTCTCGTGCATACTATACAACAGGTTATGTTCACTGCACGAAAGTAGAATCGATGTCTTTTGGTCACGAAGATACTGTTTTTACACGATGTTTATGGTAAAAATTACCGTATTTATTTACTGGATTGTCACACGTGATTTTTAGACGTGTTCGAACTAAGGTTATGTTATCGATTCTCTGTCTATAGTGATGCATAAACGTGACGTCATTGCCTGACCAAAGTAGCGGAAAATAGGCAGTCAGCCTACTCCAACAACTGTCGATAATGTAGCAGACTGATACAAGAAAATATTTCATATGGAAGTTATTTACGAGGATACTCCTTAATTTAAGCACAGAATTAATTGGAATTTTCTCAATTTTACAGTCTAGTAAGCAGTCCCTTAGCAATAATTATTCGAAATATGTAATTGTTATCGGGGCTTGAAAACATTAAAATTGAATGGTATTTCAACGAACGGAACATTAAAAATTGCGTATATTTTAATTGGAAGAGTTCTACTGCTGTCGAAAGATCATCAGCAGATCTACCCAAGCAATTCAGTATAATTAGTCGTGTTTATTACGAAGGACAACTGTTCCAGGTATTTAGCAGGAAAGAAATGAGTAAGATAAGGAAAGGAATATGGGTAGACAAGGATAGCATTAAACAAATGAGTAAGACAAGGAAAGGAACAGTGTTAGACAAGGATAGAGAATTTTGCAAAACAGAACTAACGCCATCTCGCGTTTTGGTGATCGGAACTACAACTTTTTAATAGGAACACATGATACAAACAGAGGTATTAGACAAGGAAAGCACTAGTGTGCGACAAGGACAGAGAGAGAAAGCTTCCTATTGGTCCGCGGACGGCCATACTCCGCCGCCTGCACGCTGCATTAGTCAGTCAGGGAAAAATCATTAATAACTCATTAATTAGGATGATTCTGTGAACTTTTAGAATTGAAGAATGCAGTGTGGACCTTTAGCTATTTTCACATATAGTTTTTAATGCAACAGACCCGTTAAATAATTAGTTATTAACAATTTTAATACGTGATGTCGGGAACGATACCGTTTACATTTATATACGTTTACAGTTTTTCATTAATAACTCATTAATTACGATGATTTTGTGAACTTTTAGGATTGAAGAATGTAGTGTGGACCCTTAGCTACTTTCACATATAATTCCTATTGCAGTAGACCGTTTCAATAATTAGTTATTAACAATTTTAGTACGCGATGTCGGAACCATACCGTTTACGTTTATATACGATTACGGTTTTTCAATAATTTCATAGCTTTCTAATAAATTCCCACGCAAGTAACTACATGCGACTGAAAGGTAACTCCCTTAGCTGTATTCTCATATAATTTTTATTTACATATTCGGTTTAGTTTAAGAGTTATCAATAATTATATGAGAGAGTCACCTATTCACCATACTCGAGTATAGTCAACTGTTATAAACAATTGCTAATATCTAATAAACCACACCACCTACTACTACAAAAATTCTTGGAGAATATAGATAAAAGTCCATTCTACATTCCTCATGCTTCAAAGTGCATAATCAATCATGTGTATTCGTGAAAATGATGAGCAATCCATACTCGTGAATGTGAGAAGAGTAGTACTCACCCAAATAATATTTAATATCTCGAAAACGATAAAGGATATGTTAATAAAAATTATATGAGAATGTAGCTCACGGAGTTGCCTTTCAGCTGCATATAGTTACTTGTATGGGAATTCATTAAACAGCTATGAAATTATTGAAAAACCATCAACGTATATAAATGTAAACGGTATCGTTCCCGACATCGGGTAATAAATTTTTAATAACTAATTATTTAAAGGGTCTATTGCATTAAAAACTGCATGTGAAAGTAGCTAAAGGTCCACACTACATTCTTCAATTCTAAAAGTTCACAGAATCATCCTAATTAACGAGTTATTAATGAAAATGGCGAGAAAGAGTTAAGCTCGAATGCGACGAGTGTAGTATGTACCCAAAGAATGTTTAATATCTCGCAAATTACGAGGAATATATTAATAAAAACTATATGAGAAACTAGCTAAAGGAATAGCCTTTCGGACGAATGTAGGAAACTGCATAAATTATTTGAGGAAAGTGACAAAATTAATGAAAAACCAGAAGGATGTGCGGCATCTCGTACTCAATTTGTCGACAACCCGTAATAAAATTGTTAATAACTAATTATTTAAAGGGTCTATTGCATTGAAAACTATCTGTGAATGTAGCTTAATGTCCACGCTACATTCTTCAATTCTAAAAGTTCACAGAATCATCCTAATTAATGAGTTATTAATGATTCTTCAGAGGACCTCGTGGCTGAGGCTCTGGGAGGCGGAGCATGGCGGCCCGCCAGCCAATAGGAAACGTTTTCTCTCTGTCCTTCTCGCACACTAGTGCTTTCTTTGTCTAATACCTCTGTTTATATCATGTGTTCCTATTAAAAAGTCGTAGTACCGATCACCAAACGCGAGATGGTGTTAGTTCTGTTTTGCAAAATTCTCTATCCTTGTCTAACACTATTTCTTTCCTTGTCTTACTCATTTGTTTAATGCTATCCTTGTCTACCCATATTCCTTTCCTTGTCTTACTTATTCCTCTTGTGCTAAATACCTGAAACAGTTATCATTCGAGATAAGCACGACTAGTGATACAACACTATCTTCCAATAAGAATTTCACAATAATTAATCACATAGAGTAACCAAAAATTTCTATATTTATCACTCAAATTCCCTACTACACATAGAAATTAAACAAAAATTTAGAAAAATAATAAAAATTATGATTTGAATAACTTAGAATGACAGACATGCTACAGAATAAAACTAACACTTAATGTATTTCTGTTTTTACAAATGGTTACAATATACCAGTATTATTTTGCAGTATTTTATAGTCTATTTCTCACTTACACACAACGTCCACTTTCTCTTACAAGTAACTAATTGTTTGAACAATATTTCAATTCAAAATGAAATAAACTAAGTCTGGAAATCATGAGGAAAGTTTTCATTCCTTTAATATTGCTTGTAGTTAGTAGATTGTAAAATAAAGTTTCTGGTTTATTTACGAGTACTTTAATTGTGCAATAATTACAGTTTCTTGTTAAATAACAATTTAGATGGCGATTTATAATTATTGGAAGTCTCATATAAAATTACTGCATGCTTTAACCAAATAAAATAGCTTAATCCGTTAATTTCGTAATGAATTAACAATTGCATGCAGCAGGTATTTTACAATTAATATTTATTATAAATAATTCATTCCTTTAACATTACTTATAGTGTATAGAGAGTAAAGTGAGGTTTTAGCTTTACTTTCATGTACTTTAATTATGGAATAATTAATGTTTCTCTATAATTAACAATTTGGATGATTGTTTATAATTATTGAAAGTCTTAAATAAAATTATCGTATGCTTACCTCAATAAAACTGCTTAATACAGTGATTCTGTATTGAATTAGCCATTGTATTCAATAGATAAGTCAGGAATTGTTAATAACTCTTATTAAAAATTAAACAAATTAATGTTTTCCTGTTATGAATTACAGATGGATCTTGCAGGACACCATGGAAATCAAGGAAAGGACTTTAACATCAGGAAAACTGAAGAAATGGAATTATTTATAAACAAATTAATTATTTATTGTAAGATAAATGTACTAAATGTATTTTACAAAAGGTTACAATATACCCGAATTGTTTTACAGCATTTTACAGTCTATTTCTTCCCTACAAACCCCTTTGTTCACATTCAATTGCAAATAACTCATTGTTTAAACAATATTTCATTGCAAAATTATATAAACAAAGTCCGGGAAACCGCCAGGAAGGCGTACATATAAAAAAAATGGAAAAAATCCCGAAATTCTAGCGAAAACTACG
The DNA here is from genome assembly GCF_001263275.1 of Habropoda laboriosa. Lineage (NCBI taxonomy): Eukaryota > Metazoa > Arthropoda > Insecta > Hymenoptera > Apidae > Habropoda > Habropoda laboriosa. The sequence goes on along the minus strand of NW_017100161.1, from coordinate 3,407,489 downwards.
AAAATTGTGAAAAGGAATCGAAATTCGGTGTGAGAATACCCTACGGGTGCTAAAGTCCTCGAGAATTCCTGGAAATGACGTCATTTCTCGGAAATGACGAAATTTCCAAGAATCGAGGCGATTCCAAGAATTGACCAATGGACCTTTGAAACTTTCAGTTCTCGAGAATTCCTGGAATTTACGTCATTTCCGAGAAACGACGAAATTTCCAAGAATCGAGGCGATTCCAAGAATTGACCAATGGACCTTTGAAACTTTCAGTTCTCGAGAATTCCTGGAATTTACGTCATTTCCGAGAAACGACGAAATTTCCAAGAATCGAGGCGATTCCAAGAATTGACCAATGGACCTTTGAAACTTTCAGTTCTCGAGAATTCCTGGAATTTACGTCATTTCCGAGAAACGACGAAATTTCCAAGAATCGAGGCGATTCCAAGAATTGACCAATGGACCTTTGAAACTTTCAGTTCTCGAGAATTCCTGGAATTTTCGTCATTTCTTGGAAATTACCAAATTTCTGAGAATCCAGTCACTTCTAGGAAGAGACCTCCTATCACATCATGTTCGCCTATTAGAAAGTCGATTTTCGGCCGAAGTGTCTTCGAAAATTTCAGTTCTCGAGAATTCCTGGAATTTTCGTCATTTCTTGGAAATGACCAAATTTCTGAGAATCCAGTCACTTCTAGGAAGAGACCTCCTATCATGGAATTCTCGAGAACTGAAATTTTCGAAGACACTTCGGCCGAAAATCGACTTTCTAATAGGCGAACATGATATGACAGGAGGTCGATTCCTGGAAGTGACTCGATTCTCGGAAATTTGGTCATTTCCGGGAAGTGAGGAAAATTCCAGGAATTCTCGAGAACTGAAAGTTTCGAAGGCCCATCGGTCAATTCTTGGAATCGCCTCGATTCTTGGAAATTTCGTCATTTCCGAGAAATGACGTCATTTCCAGGAATTCTCGAGGACTTTAGCACGAGAAGGGTACTCTCACACCGAATTTCGATATCTTTTCATAATTTTCGTAGTTTTCGCTAGAATTTCGGGATTTTTTCGATTTTTTTTATATGTACGCGTTCCTGGTGGGTTCCCGGACTTTGTTTATATAATTTTGCAATGAAATATTGTTTAAACAATGAGTTATTTGCAATTGAATGTGAACAAAGTCGTTTGTAGCGGAGAAATAGACTGTAAAATGCTGTAAAACAATACTGGAGTATTGTAACCTTTTGTAAAATGCATATTGTACAGTTTAATTAATTTAGCAATGAAATATTGTTTAAATAATGAGTTCCTTATTAAGGAAATGGACGTGGTGTGTAAGGGAGAGATAAATAGACTGTAAAATGCTGTAAAACAACACTGGTATATTGTAACGTTTTGTAATATACATTTTGTACAGTTATCATGTAATAAATAATTGATTTGTTAATAAATAATTGCATTTCTTCAGTTTTCCGGATGTTGAAGTCCTTTCCTTGATTCCCATAGTGTCCTGGAAGGTCCATCTGTAATTCATATGAAAAATACATTAATTTTTAAAATTTTTAATAAAAGTTACTAACAATTCCTGACTAATCTACTGAATGCAATGGTTAATTCAATGCTAAACTAATATAATAAGCTGTTTTATTAAGTTAAAGCATACGATAATTTTATTTAAGACTTTCAATAATTATAAACAACCATCTAAATTGTTATTTAACAAGAAACATTAATTGTTCTACTATTAAAATACTTGAAAATAAACCAGAAACTTTATTTTGCTATCTACATCGTTAGTATTGTTAAAACCATTAAAAATTTTATTATAAGTATCAATTTTAAACTGCTTACTGCATGCAATTATGCTCTAATTTACAATAACTATTATCAAAAGCGAAAAATTCAACGGATTTCCATTATTAAAATCAACTAACCTGATTAATACTTCATTTCTGACGACGTTCTCAACGAAACTCTCGACCCTTCCGCTTTGAATGCAGACGGTGGACTGACTGCGAGCAGAACAAACCCTCTGGTCTTTGTTAGAATTCCTAAATTAAATTGTTCCAATCGCAACTTGCGTAATTCCAATGTTCTTCTTGTAGAAATACCATTCGATTTAAACTATGGAGCCTGTAACAATGTTTTCAAGCCTTAATAACAATTATTTGGAATAATTGTTGCTATGGTAGTTGTTACTGGACTGTAAAATAAATATTATTAAATATTTGTCTATTACGTCTATTTGTCTTACGTGTTAACGCAAGAAAGAGAACACGGCGACTAAATAATTTTTTGTTCCTGCTCTGTTATCAACGTCCTACATTGTCGACAGCTGATTGGAAATTATTTGTCTAAATTATTTACCTACAACGATACTTTCCTCTCAAACGACAATAATGTAAGACCGAAAAGTAGTGGGAATGGCCTGCCCACCTGTTTCCCGCTTATTTGGTCAGGTGATGACGTCAGAAGATTGCATTACATGCAATAACTATTATTTCTTATATATTAAATGATACATTGGATATTCAAGAGGCAAGATTTTAATAAAAACATGCGTAAATATCTATAATAATTGAATAAAATGGGAAACTTACCACAAATCACTCAATTTAACATGCACCACGTACAAATAAGGAAACACTATTGCCAACTTGCCACTTCCCGCGAATTTGTATGTGAATTTGGCGGTATTTATGAATGCTGCCTGCCGCCAACCATTTACCTTCCTTCGATAAACATCGACCAAAAATAAAATTGCAATCTAATCTTCCAAAACAACTAAATTTTCATTAAAGGACTGTACTAAACGACAGAAGAAACGCGTGAGTATCTATGACGCAGTTTATTATACAATTACAATACTCTTACTAATCATATTGTGATAATGATCGTAGTAATAGTATATCCTAGATAACATGAACTATTCCAGATTGATATGACTTTATTTATACAGCTCCATTAGCACGCACACACACATACCTTCTCTTTCGTTCTTCCTTTCATCCAATTTCCGGTAAATCCGTTCTCAGGACGAACTCGGAACATCGAGGGCGGACGTCAGAAACATACGTTGCAAATAATTATTTCCTAATCGTAGCGTATTCCGTAACATGAACGTCCATGGTGTCGGATACGCGTGAACGTGCTTAAAAAGATCGCGAGTCTCGCGAACACACCTCTAATTCTCGGTACAAAATAGTTTAGACGACTTTGTCATCGAACGAGGACCATTCTCGTATATCATGACTCTACTATTATCTCGTTTTAATTTTTTAAGAACTGTCATACCGTGCTCTTCTCACTCCTCTTCTCTTTTTTCCTCTATAAACTAGTTACCTCTTAACGTTTACCTTTTGTTTCGCCTCTTATAATGTTACCGTTTAATGGTACGCCGCTCTTAAACCTAACCTTACTCCTAAGCGTCGAGTCGAACGACGCACACGTCCCAATATTTACGAATTACACATCGAATCGTTAATAGGCTCCTATATAACTCTAGATTTCTCTCAGAAGACAATTATACATCGCTACTGACTCGGATTAATCGACTAAACTCTCGGTATACCAACTGTTTCTGGCAATCTGCACTGCCGACATACGTGCTGCCATCTACCAAAGCAACACGTATCTCGTGCGTCTCTTCAACACATTACCACGTTTTTTAACGCGATATTTTCTCATGGTATTTCGCACAGTTATTTACAAAGAAGAACTCGATGGGGACGGTAGGAGCAAAATCTTACGTGTTTCTCGCATTAAGTTCGACGAAACGAACCTTCGTTTCGAATGTTCAACGAAAAAACATGATTTTCTACATAATTCGCAGTTGAATTTTTACACGTTTCGCTACCGAAACAACGTAGAATTACGTTTGAAGTATCGAAAACGAAGATTTACAAACGCTCCTGAATAATTAATCAAGTATTACGAGATAATCGTAATCTTACGTGGCACTGAACGTATTAACAGCAACTGATATACGAATCTTCATAACCCCCAACTGGTAAAATCAACTACGGTATTGCGCAAATAGTGAAATCATCGATGAAATGATCCAGAAATCGATACAAATTTTTCTCTATCTTATTTTCCACCAGGTTGAGAGTTATATAGATGAATAAAAGACCCGAGAATTACTGAAAGATTCGATAAAAATGTGAAAAAAGGAAACTTGGGGTTGACAGAAAGAAATCAAAGAACGAAAAATAACTAAAGTCTGTCTAGCGAAAGAAATGAACCAATGACACGTCGATCATAGGAGCAGGGTCGGGATAACGGGGGGCAGGGGCGAAGGTTCGATTCTAATATTTTCTCTCATCTATCTACAAAAAAAGGAAATGAAAACACTGTACACATCCGACGAACGAGAAGAAGAAGAAGAAAAAGGAAGTAGATAAGGAAAACGTAAAATAAAATGTCCCTCTTTCACTCTCGCTCTTTCACACTATTTTCTCTCTCTCTCGCTTTCTCTTACACTTCTCTCATCCACTACATATCATTGAAATCACGTTCTCCTCGCTATCTATCGATTTTTCTTCCATTTCTATCGTTTTCTCTTTTCTCACACCCGTTCACCGTGTTTAATTTATAAAACGTCTTACATAACGCACTCGAAACGGGTGCTCTAGGAACTCTTATTTTTTTGTATCTCTCTTCGCGGAGTTCTCTCTCGCTCTTACTCTCTCTCTCTCTCTCTCTCTCTCGGTTTCTCTCTGTCTCTCCCTCCCATTCGCATCATTTTGTCTCGCTACAACTTGGTCCACGACTCTGGAAGTTAATGGTTCGGAGTAAAACGAAGTATTTAAAAGGATGGGAAAACTCGAAGTTCCGGAATTATCAGGGTGGTTTTGCGCGAAGAAAAATGGGGGATGATTGCGTATGCGTGTGTCTGTGTTTGTAGGTGAGTGATCTATAAGAACGAAAGGACGCGCGTGATCGATGTGAGATCTCGTCTCGTACGCGTTTTACATACATACATACATACATACACATGTATTATATTATATATAATCGGGCGTGCGCGGTATATTGGGAGCATCGGAAAAATCATATCTCAATGTACCGCGCCGCGGTTCGACGTGGCGGCTTTCTCCCGTAGAAAAAGGAATTACATATAATATAATATCGAATAAGATGACGAGAAGAAAAAAAAAAGGAAAAACAAAAAATGTCGCAACAAATGTACAAACGGGGGATTCGACGACGCGCTGACGCTGCGGATTGTGAGGACGACGAGAGATTGGGAAATCGAGCCAAGTTTCACTTCACCAGAAATGGAACGTCAATGCAAACAAAGTATAATGTACATATATATATATGTATCACGTTTAGTAATTCGCGTCGTCATAATAAGCATCAATGGTTATCACACCAGTTTTATCAGCACTTAAAAGCAGTTCTAAGTTTGTTTTTTTTTTTTCATTCTTTATCGTAGCACATCTTCCGTTTGTAGGTTTAGACCGGTCGATCGATATCGATCGAGAAATGAAATTGCTCTATGAAAAGTAAAAGAAGAAGAAGAAGAATAATGTTGGTTCGTGAATCGACAGCATATGTTTATTCTACGACGATATAAAATTAGATACAGCGCGCTCGATGTATCTGAAACTCTCGTACCTCACGATCGCTAATAAAAGACAGCGTTGCCCAATGATATACCTACAATTAAGGATTACTTAATAATAAATCGTCGCAATAATAAGAAACGATCGTCACGGTGAATAAATCCGCCGCGGATTCGCTAAATCGCCGTTCTCTCTCTCTCTCTCTCCCTATTATTTACAACACGTTCGTTCGTCTTTTCTTCATGTTTTTTTTTGTGTAACTTTATACATTTATGTATAGTATGTATATTTTATACATGCATATGTATAGAATCCCGATGATTCCGCCTGCCGCGCAAACATTCGCGTCTTTTCTCTCCGCGTATATGTACCCATACACACATATAATGTATATATAATATATAACATAATATATTTATACGTATATCGACGATTCTTAGCATACGGCGATTACCATTACGAACGTCTACACATAGAAATTTTCCGCGACTTTCTTCCTTTCTTCCTCAATCGAACGTAATCACCATTTTGCGTTCCAAGATCATAGCCCTTAATTTCAATCACCGGGAGTTCACCACCTCGAGGAATCGATGCTTTTGTCGCGCTTCGACATGAGAATTCACGATTAACTAGAATTTGATCAATTTTCCTTCTTCTTCAAATTTTCGATCCCACAGAACGACGGGAACGCGAACTCTCCGATTTAAAAGCGCTCACAATCGACGAGCTTTCTTACGTACTTCTCTGGGAATAATTCGCGTGTTCAGCCTGTGTAATATATACAGACGTATCTACAAAACTGTTTAATCCTCGTGCCTTGCCGAGAAGAACTCGAGAATACGAGCGTGTTCGTCTCGTTCAACCTCCTCTTCTTTCGCCCCCTCGTCTCTTCTATTTTTAATCAGGTGTCACGCGTTTATTTAACGATTATACGTGACGATAACTTTGGTTTGAGTAACTACGGATTCGGTGAAAATCGATCGTCCAACAACACACGTTGGACGAGGCTTTCATTCGACGAAGATGAACGAGAGCTTACCACTCCGACTCGTATTCTCTTGGAATTCTTTTCATTTATCTTAAACGCTCGTATGCCTCTCTTCTCCTCTCTTTACCTCGTCTATATGTACAGACTCGTGACACGGATATGTATATGACGACATACACGCAAACGTACGCGTAAATTATGTACAAATTATGTATTGTCGGACCTCGCCGCATATTCGCCACCGACAGGGGAGAGTTTTTTCCTCATTTTCTCGGATACTCGAGGATCGAAAGCTCGTCCGATTTCTGAAACGATGATATCTTTGATCGGGGTAAGAAAATTAAGAACCCTATAAAGTTTCAACGAACTATCTAGTAAAAGGATCGATCTTCATACTAGAAGAAATATCTATCTCTAATTATCTATGTCGAAATTCAAGCATTTCTTCAATGGCAGTGTATATTCAAGCTATCCACGGATTCTCGTCGATTTGTCTCCTCGTTCGCAGACGAACCTTTCGATCCTGAAGAAGTGAATTTGTCCCTTGAGGGTGGCGCGTAACCCTGCTTACCACGGAGAGGCGAGTACCTCTGAAGAACGTTCGACATCTTCGAAGGAACCGTCTCGATCGCGACACGACCAATTCTCCTTGGCCTGGATCTAGCGTGATTCTTTGTTCCAATGCTCGGAGATGAAATTCGAAAATTTCGTAAGCGTGCTCGTTTCACTCGGTTTCGAAAAGTTCCGGCGATTTTTCAAGATCGACGGAACATCGGCGATATGACCACGACGGTGAATCGAGCACGGCTAGGACAAAAGGAAAGTGGACGTAGACGGAGGAAAACCAGTCGATAATTACACGTGTCGTCGAATGGTTCCCCTCTTGATAAATATTTCATGATAATTCAAATGACAAGCTTGGAGAAACCGATTAAGGGCCTGTTTTATGGCGGTTCGCGGCCGAGATTGCATTCGTGTCGTTAATTGCATCTTGTAGGTAAACGTTAAACGGCGACAACGAGCCTGCACCGTCGTGCAACGTGTGCGAGAATGAAGACCTCAAAGTAAGTTTCCCCTTGTCCCTCAGATTCTTCGAAAAATCGAACCTCCACGTTAGCGAACGACTCAAAATTCCGTTAAAAAAAATATATACTCACTCAAGTGTTTGTTTTTCTTTCAAAATAATAAGCGAGCGTTTGAAAAGATTAGAATATTATCCCTTCCCCTAAAAAGAATGAAATAAAACGATAATGTAAAAGGATAAAATAAGTATCTAAACTTTGAGAACTTCGTTCCACGCAACACCGTAATTTTCGCTTCGAACCGAAGATACGCATAATACTGTGAGTAAAAATACGAAACGTTGAACGAAACACAATGTCTAACAAACCTCTCTGTCCGCTGTCTTTGGGCGATATCGAATTTCCTAACTGCACATCAATTATCTAACAGTCTCGTCGGCGTTCCATAATCTCTATGGTCTCCTCCTCTCCCCGTAATTCGTATACTCTTCGTGAGACAATTTATACACTGTTTCTCCTCTGTGCTTCATCTCTCTCTCCCCCCCCCTCTCTCTCTCTCTTTCTCTTCGAGAGAGATCAACGAGTACGCTTGAATCCTCCAGATATCTTCCTCGAAGCGGAATCTCTCTCGACGTCAGGATATGTTTCGAATCGTATCGTGCCAGCCAGCTACTCTCTTAGCCTCTTGCCTCCACTCTATTGCTCGACCCCGTCGATAACCACCACGCCAAATTCCCTTTGGCAGCGAAATTCGTCGACGGGTGTCCGCCAAGCCGTCACTGAGTCACCGTCAGCGACGGTCCAGCCGGTGGATTAGTGATAGAACTCGGGTAGATTGCACAAACGTCGTTGCTGTTGCTGTTGATGCGGTGGCTGTTGATGGTGTTGATGAAATAGCGCGTCCCCTTGATGGGTGGACTGTTGGTGTCACTCGTGCGACTTGCCGCTCAGCGGATGGTAGTTTCCACCTGCTGAGGCCACCAGGGCCAGAGGCAACGGTGAACCGAGCGGCGTTGGATGAGGATGAGAATGTCCCATGCCCGACGAGTGCGTCGTCAGGGCGAGAGGACTTCCCGACATGGAACTCGCGAGTGACGCGAACACAGACGGAGCTGGAGACGCCATTGTCGGGCTACCCATTGCTGCCGTTGGTGGATTGATCCTCTTCTCCTTCTGTCGTCTGTAGATAGGAGAAAGTGTGACGGTTAATTCGACGATTCTTGTAAATTGGTCGAATTCGTGGAATGAGATTTGTTCGTTTTGCTCTGGTTCGACTTACCTATTGCAAAACCACACTCTAACGACTTCTTTCTCCATAGCCAAGCTATCTGCTAGTACGGTAATTTCTTCTGAAGTAGGTTTGGGATTCTGAACGAAAGCTTTCTCCAGCGCGACCCTCACGCTGGTTTCTATCGAGGTCCTCTTCTTCCGCCGCCTGCCGATGGCTTCCGGTGTGGTGAGAGGGTTTGAAAGGGAGTTAGGGTTGTTCAGGGAGTTATCTGCGTCCTCTAGCCATTTCTGGAGGAGGGGTTTCAGTTTGCACATGTTTTTGAAGGAAAGATTCAGCGCTTCGAACCTGACGAACGAAAATGAACACTCGAATCATCGTGGATTACGTTGAGTAAATATTGTTCGGTGTGTATAACGAAGTTCCTCCTTCGTTTATTCTGTAACGGTGAAAGAAACTCACCTGGAGATCGTCGTTTGGGAGAAATCGTTGCCGTAAAGCTTGCCCATGGCGAGGCCAACGTCGCCCTGCGTGAAACCGAGCTTGATCCGCCTCTGTTTGAAAGTTTTCGCGAATTGTTCCAATTCCTCTAGGTCTGTCGTTTCTTCCGGCGATGGTTCCAGCTTGGGAATCGGTGGTTTCACTGCTGGAGGCGTGCCAGGAGGCGGTGGTGACCTTTGCTGCGCCAAATTTCGACACACGAGGCCTCCACTGCCCTGAAGAGCTTGCTGCTTCTGCAAGGCTTGCAGTTGCTGGGCTGCCTGCGCCACTGCCTGCTGCACCTGATGACAAAATTCAATATTCTCCGTCATTCGTTAGATAGAATCCGCGTGACGTGTATTAACTAGAGGCTTTTTTTTCTCTGTCGATATATCGCTAAATGCTAGTTGCTGGCCTAGAACAGTACCTGCATGGACTGTGAGCGCGAATGACTGGGTCTTGAGGAGTAGCCACCGCTCTGCAACAGCCCCTGCAAGACGTTAGCGACCATTGATCGGGGACATTGAACATGTTCCTTCTTTCAATACTAATTACTACGGGAGTATTATTTTCTAGGGGTTCTATGTATGAAACGTTAGTTTTAATCCTTTCTCGCGCCTAAATTCCCTTCCAAAATTATTCCTCTCTTCTATAAAAACCATGGATCGACATAATCCACTCTCAAACTTCCCAGAAACAATATTAACCCCATGGCTTTCTTATTTTTTTCATAACTTTTGTCGTCATCAAGTTTACATTCCCTTGACATTACATTAAAAATTTATCGTCTAGATTCATACGGCGTGCTGATGACAAAAATTGTAACACACAGGGCCTTCGGGTCCTTTTTGACCCAACGACTTTAAATGTTTAAGAACGTACCAGGGTTAACCGACAGAAAAGTCCGCAGAATTTCACTATCGTCATTTTACCCTGGAGAACCCTGGAGCAACCGAGCACAGCGATCCTTTAGCCCCCAATTTCGAGATAAATGCTACTCGCTAAACCGAGCTGCTCCACGCGACGGCGCGGTGGATTAAGCGGTTTCCATTCGAAAGGCGACACGTGTTGCGCTCGTGGACAGGTACGCGAGGAATCGCTCGAGGGGTCTCACTCTCGGACCAATCGATTATCTTCACCCTTTTCTTAACCAGATGCCTCGATCGACGAGTGGCAAAGGGGCTCGTGCGAAACGCGCCCACCCGGCCAGGAGAAAAGGGTTCTCGGGGAGGTTTTTGGTCGCGTGTCGAGCTTGCTTATGCTTATTGTCAACCGCGAAGACAGGCTACGGAAGGGTGCTTAGAATACCGGCACGTGCCGTCGCTTACAGGTTGAATAGAATCACCTGTGCATAATAACAACGCGCGATTCTCTCGAAATCGAATTAATTTCGGAATAGAAAAACTAGAAAGCATGACTCGGTTCGTTTTTATTTCCTGTATACGGTATCTCCTCCGAGTAACACATAGTATTCCTTGATTTCGCGAAATCAAGCTGGTGAAAGTGATACAAAAAAAAAATTAGCTTGCAACGCGATAGCTAATCTGATCGATCGGTGGCAGCGATAAGGAGTTTTCGAAAGCTAGTCGAAATTCGCGAAATCCAGGAAACTAAGAGGCTGTCAGTCAATCTTCTTCAATTCCCACGAAAACAGTTTCTCTCTCTCCCTCTACTTGCTTGAGATGTTACGTGTCAGCTGGTCGTACGGAATCGTGCTTCGAGGAGTATTAAATCTCTGTTACAGATGACGAGTTTCTTACGCCATGCGTGCAACCCTCGTTCGAGAAAGGGTTGAATTAGCGCAGGTTGCAAGCTTCCAGTGGAAGGGTTACGCGATCGAGGAGGTCGTGTGTCTACTTTTCTAAATCTCGAGACTGTTCTCTAAAGGGGGGAAAAAACCCAGAAGAGGGTTGTTGCGCTATAGAGTGAAGAAAAAGGCGACGAAAGAGTGAGAGAGAGAGAGAGAGAGAAGACGAAGGGGGAGGAGAGACACAGAGGGGAAAAAGAAACAGCCTGGCCACGTGTGAGGTAACAAAAGGCACCCTGTGGCAAGGTGCCGAAGGGCCTGACGGGATCTCTCCTTGTTGCACCTTTCAAAGGAGACACGGAAGAGCCAGCGGCCTTAATGCTAGCTGCTACGTACCACGGCCATTAAATCTGCTCAAGTTCGAAGTCGGTTTTGTTGGTTTTTCCAGGAGGTTACGTAGAACGTGCACGCGCTCCACGTGACGGAATCTATAGAAATTTTTTCGTAAACGCGCAGACCTTCCCCATTCAAGCCCCGCTATTCTAGAGGGGGGAGGGGGTGGAATCGCTCGGGAATCCAGGAAGGAGGATCGTTTTTCATCGTGTCCCCGGATATATCGATTTTTCTTCGTTCGATCTCGCGGGCACACAAAACGCACAAAACGAATCCGGGGAAAAATTCTTTTTACCCGGTGGAACGCAGGTGATGAATGTATTTGCTTTCCATTTTATTTCTTTTTCTTCCCTTTTTCTACTACGGTACAATGAAAGATCGAACGCCCTTTTTTTTCCTTCGCTAGTTTCCAAATGTAGGACAGTTAAGAAAAAAAAAGCTGTTTGCTGTATCCTCGAATACGTTATCTATTTTGTAAAGTTTGCTCCGGTATTAATGAGACATCAGTGGTTCGATTACTCCTATGATTACGTTGCAAAGAGAAGGTTTTGCTGTAAAACGCGGAGCGAAACGAGTAGAAACCCTGTCCCTTTGTGACATCTCCAGCCGGCTATCTCCGCGTCAAATCGAGCGAACCGTCCCAGAAGAATAAGACGTCTACTTCTTTTCGACCGGTCGATCAGATACCGCGAGGAACGTCGTCTTTGGACTCGCGCTCATCTACCTCCTCCCCCGACGGCCCCTCAGCCGCGATTCGAATCGAATTCGCATCGAGTAGGTAATTCGGTGGAGTACCCGGTGCCAGGGAGAACAATCGCGCCGGAATCCGAGTGCACGGGATACATTTGTTCGCGCCATCGGTGTAATTCCTTCGCCTCGAGATACGAAACACGTTCCAAGCGTTGGACAGCCATTGTGTCTTACAGGGAAAAGGAGGATTCTGTTGCTGGACACGGAGAGATCGATCTTTCACGCAGAACGTATTCGAAAGCACTTTGTTGTACTCGTTTCAAATTAATCACGAATGAAAATGTTGCAAAAATTATTGAAATGTATCATTTAAACAAAGATACTTCAAACTCGTCACTTTGCAATTAGTTTTATTTAAACAAAAGTGTTACTGTATCGAGAATTCATTGTGATATTTTAGCAGCAACAGAACTCCTTTCCACAAAAATTGCCAGGAAAGTAGTAAATTAATTTTAAATACTTCACAAACCTGGTTCTGCAAGAAGAATTGCGCCTGTGCCGGAAGCTGTCCCGCCGCGGCGGAGTTGGCTTGCTGGAACATCGCTAGCTGCTGCAACTGTTGCTGCAACGACTGTTGTTGTTGCTGAAACGTCGAAGCCAACGCTTGGATCTCTTGCGGTCCAAGTGCACCGAGAGATCCGTGCATCAGCAACTGTTGGCTGACCAGCTGAGCAGCCAGAGCCGCTTGCGAGTTGCTGCTGTTCTGCTGGCCAGCCGTGTGTTGCTGCTGCTGATGGCTTCCGGTTATCTGACTGCTGACACCGGAACTGGGCGAAGAGGCGCTGCCACTGGTACCGCTGCTGCTGTTGCGGTGCGACACGTCCGTGACCTGGCAAACATTTTCGGCTATAGAATTTCAGTTTTCATAGAAATTCGTTCGAAAATTCGTGTCAAAATTGTGAGAGTATGTAGTGTAGTGTGAGTGAGAGGGAACCAACAGCAGTCAGGCCTTAAGTGTCGAAAATATAAAAATCATGCGATTGGCAAATGTATGCGAGTAGAGAGCTGCAAACCGGAGAGAGAAAAAGAGATTCTTTTGTAAAGTTCTCGTCTCTTTCTTACGGCACCTTGGAAATTGGGAGATTCAAAAATTTCAGAGATCTTAGAAAAAGTAAGTTTTGAGATAAAGTAAAATTTATTGTGAAAGACTGCTGGAAAGGTTTTAAGCGACTATTTCAAGAGTTCCTCAAACGTCTTTTTACGTCTAAAATATAAATGTTTAATCGGAAATCTTGCAAACGCCTCAGGGCACCGATGTTTATTACATTTGAAATTACACTTGGAGAAAGACTCGATCTGTGTGAAATCACGTGGGAGAAGAGACGGCAGGAATCGCGCGAGAGCCACCCTCCCTAATATTACAGAGTAAACGGCGTCGAACAAAGCCGTGTTTACACTCGACCAGGTCAGGATATTGGTCACTACGGTTCATCCAGAGCTTTTGTGTTTTATAAAACCTACACCCCTGCCTGTCCCTTCCTCGCTTACCGTCGTCCATCTCGCTAGTGGCTTCCTTTATTTATTTGCCAAATATTGGAACGGGAGCACTTTTTGCGCTCTCCTCGCGAGCCACCGTAAGAAATCGAGGCCTCCTTTACTTTCCTCGCTTCGGGACAAAGGGAAGTTCCTTTCGGAACGGAACCATCACCGGAAGTCCTCGTCTCTGATATTACCAGAGAGTCTTTCGTTTCATAAATGAAACTAAAGGGAAGTAACAGCCAAGTGTACTGACCAGATTGAGCGCTTCCCTGTCCGAGTCCATGGAGTCATGCTCGAGGTTCGCCTCGGTGGCATCTTGGATGTCACTCGCGATACTTCTGTCGTCGCCGCTGAGTTCTGGTCCGTCCACCTCGCCGTGAAGGTCTGCATCTGGAATAAAACATAGAAAAAATTCCAAGTTAATCGCTATTTTTCTTACACCTTCTTCATCTTTCTTTTCTGCCTTCGATGTTCCTTTCTGACGGTATAGGTACACCGTATGTAGAATTTATCTCGTAATTATAAAATCCAACGAAGAAGAGGTTGTACAAAAAAATTGAATTTAATATTTCCCATCGAATTGAATACGAGAGATCGTACAGTCGTTGTTGTTCTGCGGCCTGTACTTCTGATGATGGTAGCGCGTGGGGGTTGAAGTTGGCGTGCTAGTCGCATGAAGTCGCATATCCGCAAAGATCATCCTCGGGTCTTCCAGGAAGACCATCTTAGCCTCGTTTGTCCTCGAGGATCCCCGTGCCCCTATACTCGCGGTCACATCAGGACTTTTTCCAAGATCCAGCACGACGGTCAGTGACCGTGATCTTAGCGATCTAGTATCAACTATCTTCCTTTTTCTTCACGTTGCTCTTCCGCATCGCGACGGAAGATCACCTCTCACTTATCGATCGAAACAATTAAGTTCCTTTTCTCTTTTTAACCACAATTAAAAAATTCTATCTTCTAACTCATCGAATATTCGAGCAATTTCAATATCGCAATAAATTAACAACATGAATAATTAAACACCGTACACTATCCGTACCAATCGGGCCGGAAATGTTCGAGTACAGTGTCGAAGGGCGATCACGAAGGATTCCGAAGGTCCTCGTCGAACGACCGATACAGAACGAATGTCAGAATGACGCAACGAAATCGTGCCCCTAAGGACGAACCAAACCTCCCCTCCACCACGTGCTCAGGATGGGCTACTACGATTGGTCGTAGGTACACGATCTACGCGTACCATTGGCCATCCTGAGGAACCCTTTGGCCCTTTCTCTCCCTCTACTCGCGCAAAACAACCCCCTTTCGCGCATCCATCATCGTATCTTATGACTGGCCTCCCTCGCCACCCTTTACCTATTCCTTCGTCGGTACGCGCGCGCCCCCCTGGATGAAAAGGGGTACGCGCAGGATAATGGCACGGAACCGATTCGTTCGGTTCGAGAAAACGAGCTTACGCGACGCCGTTCGACCAGTGTTAGGGCATAACGGTTTTTAATAATAATTACTTCGATACGCTGGGGCATGCAGGGTGTTCCTTCTTTTGGCGAAAGGGGATTTGCGGCATGGCGGCTTTATACTCTGAGCTTTTCACGAAATAAACGTGTAAATTTTGGCGTGAATTAGATGTTGCATTTTGGGACACTTTTTCCATTGCTTCGTGTAAAGAAATTTTGTCGTTCAACGTTGGATAAAGATTATAAACTTTTCATGTCCTATTTTTCTCGAACTCTTTTAACAGAGCCTCGAATCTCTTACATCACGGGGGTGAAGTCTGAAGAGTGATCTAGGTCACGAGAAGAAGAAAGGTCAGTGAACCAAGGTATCGAGGAGAAGAAAGAAAGAAAGAAAGGAAGTCGCTTAGCCACTTGGACCGTCGAACTTTCCCATCGGTGGCGGGACAAAGGCCGAGGAGTAGACTCGCCATGGAATAGAGATAAACACTCGCGAAACGCTCGTAAAAAGACGGTGGTCGCAGGTGGGGATGATGCTCTCTGGCTACTGTGGGACGAAACGGGGCCGCCTGGGTAGAGGCAGGAGGAGAAAAAAAATTTCCAAATCCTGTGAATCCCGTGAATTCGACGCGAAACTTTCACGAGGCTCGCCCCGATTTTCGCTCCTCCACCGCATCTGTGCCCTCCCCTTCATACCTGACGTGGATTCCCCTGAAAAACGGTGGAAAAAGAAGCGAAGAGAGAAGAGAGGCGACAGGTCAGGTAGAACAGGCTAACGTATTGGTGGATTCCCCGTAAAATTTCAGTTACTCGTCCTCGTTCTTCTTGATCACCCCTCGAATCACAGCGCGGAAGACGCAAAAAGCAGGTACGCAAGATTGTACATATATATATACACACACGAACGCGACGGTTTCCCTTTTCACCCCTGAATTTGCATCGTCGATTCCCCTCTTTTCATCGAAAATTACGCTTTTTTTCCTGCGTGAGAAGCTACCGCGGTCTTCCAACATCCGAGGAAAAAAGAAGAAAGGATTTTTGGGGTGAATTCCGTCGGTTCCTATTTTTCCACCCTTTTTTCTCAGAGCCGCTCGCTTTCTCTCGTGGATGTCTTCGTGACGTCTACCTCGTAAAAATAACGTTTATCGACGACGTCTACAGAGGAGCCAGGTGTGAACTCGTTCGCCAACGGACGTTTAGATAAGGCAACCAACGTTTCTTTTTTCTTTCCTTTCTCTCTCTCACTCTCGACGATATTTTCCCCGCTATCGCGACTACTGCGACGTGATTGGTGTTCCCCAGACGGATTCTACAGGTTTGAAAAAGTGCAACGAACGTCTGACGACGCTTCTAATAGGACAGATCGAGTATATGAAACTGGGAAGACGAAGAGAGGCGATGTTACTGGAAAAAACGTTGGATGCAACGGTTTTTAACGGACTTCTGCAAAGAACGCTCGTGAACACCTTGTAGCAGACGATCCAAGAGAAAATTCGAAACATAAAAATTTCATAAAAATTATAAAACTGACAAATGGAAAATCACCAATTCGAATGTTTGGAAGTCAGAACAACAACAGTTAGAATGAAATCGAAATCTATCGTTAAAAAATTCTCCAAAATGTCCACCATTGAGCGAGTCATAAATTAACGACTATCCAGCTGCAAGTAGGCCAGAAATATATACCCTGAGAACGAGATCGTATCTACTATCGCATCCTCGACGCCTCTTTGTCCCGTATCTGCATACACCGACGCATTTTAGGCGTCGCTACGAAACGGGACCGGTGACAATGCCGGTGCCCATGCAATTTCCATCCATTGAGGCTCGTTTAACGTTCGCACGAGTGACACGGTGACCGTCTATCCATCACCCACCCACGTTTCCACGCCGATCGGCCCGCACACGCAACAGAATCCATTCTGCGAGGGGTTCTGTCTGCAGCTGGACTCTCGCAACAACCTTCGACTCTTCGTTCCTTCTCTCGCTCCGCGTCTCTCTCTCTCTCTCTCTCTCTCTCTTGGCTTTCCTTCTTTGCCCGGATGGAGGGAAAAACCTGACCGTAGCGTGGCAAAGTCCAGATCCGGGGAAACGCAGAACACGTCACGTACACGTCAGGTGATAAAGTTGGACAATGAGACACCTGAGCTTTCACTATTCGGGTGTCTTCTTGTTTGGATGCTGTTGGGGATGGTGATCGAGATTCTGGAAGATTTTGCTGGTTTCTCGACGGTGAGGATGTAGTTTCTTTTCCTATTTTTTGTATAATTTCTTTTTCCATCGTTCTGAGTCCTGTAGAAAGTGATTATATGTGAGACGAATTAACGAAGGTACTGGGGTCCGAGCAGATGATTTTCTCGTCTTATGAAACACCCATTTCACCCAGCAACCCGCACTTTAATTCTAATAACGATCTCGATAACGTAGCGTAACTCCAACCCAGAATAGCCACGTATATACAGTTGCCCATTGAGGTGGCAAGGCAACACGTTGAATATTTCTATCTAATTCACCGGAATGCACGGTATGAATAGCCTCGCGCGTCGGCTTTCTCCACCCGCGACGCAACAATCGCCACACCGAACGAGAAGTTCCATTTTCTCGATGAATTCTGCCCATGCAACAAAGCTTTCGCCATCTCTACCTTCCCATTCTCTCTTGCTCACTCTCTCTCTTTCTTTTCTTTCTCGTTTCTCTCGCGTGGGATCAGCCCGTGTTTTTGTTCGTCCAGGCGAGAATAGCCGGGCGACGACGAACAAGCACGTTGCCCTTTTCTCGCGATCTACATAAAATATCGATTCTTTCGGCGTTCAGGAAAAATATCGACGAGTCACGAACACCCATGCACGAACCTCCTTCTCCCTCCACGAGTTTCTTCACGTTCACCGTGCTCTTTCTCTCTCTCTGTCTGTCTTTTTCTAACGCACGCTCAGTGAAACCGGCTCTTCTCGGTTTAACGAACGGCACCACAAAGGAGAAATCGTTATTTTCACGGCTCTGCCCGATTTCGCGGTTGCATCCCTCGTTCCCCTCCAGCCGCGGCTCCGCCCTCGAATTGACCCGCTCCGCCGATCGCGGACCTCCTTTTGCTCAATTTGCCTTCCTCCTCGTGATTCTCTCCTTCTCTCGCCGCTTCTCGGCCCGTTTACCCTCCCCGCGATCGATTCGCGACGCGAATCTCTCGATGGATACAAAGTCACCTTTGCTACAATTATCGCGGCGGAATTTTTCAACTCTGCGCTCTTGCAAACTTCCATTCTCCACTTGTTAATATTTTCAAATTTATCCTCGCTTAGAATTGCTTCAAAAGAATTTAAAATTCCCACCCCCATGGAAGAAGAGAAAATTCGTTCGAACTGATCACGAGAAGACTCATAATTTCTTAATTTTCAAATCGCTTGAGAAAATAATTTCAAAATTTTCACCACCATGGAAGAGGAGAAAATTCGTTGGAAGGAAACTGATGTGGTTTCTCGCGTGCACATCGGAGTGAGACATCTCGGAGAAGATCTGGCTGTTCCCGATTTACCTGGCTGCCGTCACAGGCAGCTCCGCATTAAGTCTCGTTCCATCTTCGTCCCGCGTATCACACACGGGGCGGCAGAATGTCTAAACAGCATCTGCCCATCCGCGTCGTTTCCTTCGTCGCCATTCTTACGTAAGGGAACCAGCGACAATGCGAACCAACCCCGTGATCTACGGGGGAGGAATGTCTGGCCCATTATTCCGCGCTACGTGCACCGCCTGTCAACCGACTTACGATTTTATTAGGCCCTTACATCGTTCGATTATGCCTGCCTGGGCCCGTTTTCACGCATGGCGGCTCCGACGAGCGTTCCGTGGCAAAGGAGGCGATAGATCGAAGGGCTAGTTGCTCCGTGAATGATATATTCGAGATCGTTTTTGAACGACTGAATTGAGTATTCGTTTTTGTTTAATTTTCTGTGCGAAATGGTAATTGGATGGAAATTGAAAGTTTTTTGAATCGAGGAGCTCAGTGGATTTCGTTGCTAATTTTTGGAGACAGAAAATGTATGAAATTTCATCGTGAGGATTGCAATTTTTGAATTCTACTGTTCTTTTGCTATTTAATTGGAAGCTTTCAATTCCTAATCTGTGTTAAGAATAAAACCTATTTTAGCAATTTCACCATGGATCTAGTTTAGGGACTGCGATATCTGCAGATCGGGAAAGTGGGTAAATTCGAGTGTTCCTCTGAGTTTAAAAAGTGGCGAGAGTGTTGTCCCAGGAGCAGAATCCGAAGGCAGTTAAGGCGAATCTGACTATAGCCGTGGATCTGGCGTCGCAAAAAGGGGAAGGCACAAGGGGGCTAGATCCACGAGCCAATAGAATAACAGTTTCCTCTGGTCTGTTTTGAAGCAGCGGTTCGGCAAGGGTGACGAGAGAAGGGGTGGACTGGTTTTCGAGCAGCGTGTGGGGTGAGTCCAAAACCGTTAGGTTGGTCGCGTGCTACCAGAGGCACGTGGCCTTCCTCTCCTCTCTCCTTCTCTCGCCCTCTCTATCACGTCTACGCACGCGCACGCACACGCGTGCACTCTCGCTCTGATCTTCCCTTTACGCATGGTTCCGCGTGTTTTCGTCCTGTAACTTTGATAGATCCCACGATTTCTGAAAAAAATTGCAAATCGAGATGGTCGTAAAATATCGGAGACCTTCGTCAAGTAGATTCACCATTACAACCCCCTTTGAAATATTAAAATTGCAATTGTTGCACTGAGAAAATTGACGAAAGAGAGCTATAAATTTCTCCACAGTTCAAAATTCCAATTATCCAATCCACACAATTTCCCCACAGCCCCAAATAATTATCTCTCCAAAGGCTCGCGCCGAAAGTCGTTTACACACCTAATAACACACGTTTCTGCCTCAAATTTCGAACAGCAGTTCCCCAATTAGATCCGACGAATTTATTCCGCCCATACCGCAAAGGCGACTGAAGAAGCAAGGGGAGGCGTTCGATCTTGGAAATTCGACGATCGGGCCGAAAAGTGAAGAGGCAGGTAAGCAACGAGAGCGAGATTCTCGGACACATGGCGCCCCATTAGCCGCGGTGAAAACGAGATATTCCGGGACAGATGGAGGATCGGTAAATAGTCGACTGGATAGCGGACTATCTCGAGCGATCGTCGTCATCGACAGCTACCGTTATAATGAAACCGAGACGGACCCTTTGGCACGTGCTCCTGAAACAAACACGAGCCTCTTTCTGTTCCTCCTGTACGTGCATACGTCTGTTATGGTGCATAACGGTGCACCGAGGTGCTGTCTGCGGTTGCAGATGGCCGGAGACGAGGTAATAAAAAAGAAAGGGAATGACTTGAGGAAAAATATATGTGGAACAGTATTATTTATGGGTGGTGTTCGTTAACTTTGTTCAAACAAATTACAAGATGAATTTTCGTCCAAAGTAACGAGTTCACCTATCGGCAAAAAGTTACGGACGACATTTTATTGGAAGATGAAGAACAAACGGTGTTTCGTTTCGTTGTAAATTAACACGTTGGACTACTACAAACTTTGCTTGGATTTTAACCATTTTACGCAACAAGTGACACAGGTTCTTGCGTATGCAGGATTAAAATGTGGTAATTAGGCAAGCTGAGCTGTCACTCCTTGTACTATACGAGCGTTTCTGCTGAATACAAAGAAGGAGAAAATTGAAACGTAGTCTTCGACGTACATATGTGACGCTGGTTCCTTATGCAAAACTTACGCGTCGCATTAGTGTGACACACAGTGGCAGATATCATGACTGTATAACGAATAAAAAATTCAACAACGTGAAATTGCACAGAAGGTGCAGGATTCTCAATGCAGAGAGACGAATCGCGGAGGAAAGGAAGAGACTGGAGAAGGTAATCGCGAGAGAAGCGACGAAAAGCAATTAAGGACTTGGAAACTCCATCGCGGTCGAGCGTAGCGATAAGAAAAATGGTCTGGCTTGGCGAGGAAGGAACGCGAGCGCAGCCACGTTCACCGTAAATTTCCGATAAGGAAATGAGACTATGCATATAAAAGAGGGGGTTTCCGCGAGGGAGTGTTTCACGTTGCCACTCCGGCTCCATTTGCCGGCTAGCACCCCCCTGCTGCCGGCTGGCAGTGATGTATGGCATTGGTAGACCTGCATGCTGACCACTATCGACGATCTTCCGCGTTTTCTCATCTTCGATTTCGCAACGTTCGATTTCTGTGCACAGCTCTCTCGGTTATTAGATCAGCTGTGAGACATTCGTGTTAATCAAATCTCTGCCCAAAACTTTATCAAACTTTTTCTCTTTCTGTAGGCCGGAATATGTCTTTGTAAAAAAGGAAAATTTATGGACAATTTCGTGACAAGTTTTCTAAAAATGTAGATTCCCTCCCTGAAGCAACGACAAATCATTTTTCCACACTCCGTAGGTACGTTAAAGTGGAAACGACGTTTCGTGGAATGTAGGTCGTGGCCTACAAAGATAACGTTCTGCTGTTTGATAAGAAAAAACAAGGCGCTAAATGGAGAACCGAGAAATTTGTCTAGAAGAGAACATGATAGTTGGAGTAACTTTTCTCAGCATAACGTCGTCTTGAGAACGTCGCTTTCCCACTCTTCACGAAGTAGAAAACCGCATGGGGGAGGTGGAAGAAAGGGAACGACCGAAACGAACGGAAACCAGATGAAGGAGAGGAAGAGGGGTGCGGGTGGGAAGTGGCGAGATTATTTGAATATCCCATATTTAAGATTCGTCCGACGTAGTGCGGGGCAGTGATTGCCGAGTTGGCAGGCTGGTCACGTGGCCGGCACGTCATACATGTCAAACCGAACCCCCGATGGAAGCCACCCCTATTGCGCCTAAGGCCGGCGTCCAGCGCTGCGAACACTTTACATTCTATTTTCACGCTGTACTGACCCCGATGTATGCGACTTTCTTAACATATTCGCCAGATATTGCTCTGCTCGCACGTGCTCTCACACGAGCTGATCGATATTCATCCTCGACGCGACAATGATTCCTGAAAGCACCTTAAAGTGCCACCCATCGCATGGAAACCTCGTAAATCTCGACTTTGTCGCAGCACTTAATTTCCTGTTTTCAGGAATATCGCATCGTAGCAGAAAGTTGAGTGTTTCCGACGACGAATCGTAAGTTGGTGTGATTTTAGAAATATGAAATTATAGCAGAAAGTTGGAAATTCGATGAAAATTTTTTAAAGGAGAATTTTCAATCGGGGCATTCGTTAACAGAGACGGATGAATGGTTCGATTACGGTACGTCACTCGTGCAAAGCTTCCCCAGGAAAAAAGATGACGAGCACCTGACACTCTAAATGGGGTTTGGCCGCTATTTTATGCGTGTCACCGCCCCCACAGTGTTTTCACGGGACGACGAGCACCCCCGGATTTTAGCCCGAGCATAGGGAGGACTCTACACCTAACCGAGTTAAATAACGCTACATTAGCGTCCTCCGGAGATACAGGGGCTGACCGAGTGTGAAATACCCTCAGGCTTATCAGGCCGCCGCAGAGCTTTTTTTATTAGCTTCCGGCCGATCGTGTTTCGACCATCCACGCTCGCCTCGACGACTTTTCGCGGCAAGGAAATTCTCCGCGGTATGAAAGTGGCCATACTTTCGTGTCCGGACACGTTTAATCGAGCTTGGAATTCATCTTGCAATAAGGAAACCACGTATCTTCGCACCCTTATCTGTTTTCCATTCTCGTAACCCCGATTTGTCTCAGAAATAAAGAATTTCCGAAATTTTTCGTACACCTACAATCACTTCCATGAAAATACAGATGAAATCTTCGCTCAAAAATCACTATCAGACGCACAGAAAATGAAGTTCTTTGCGAATCTTTCGTGCACCTTTTAAAAAATTCTACAAAAAAACGTAGATAAAAAGGCACTAAGGAAAATATGAATATTGCATCGAGAAAATGATAAAAAATTCACAAGGAACGATCCTGTTCGGAGAAGAGAGGAAGAAGATGCTCGCTGTACGCGTCAAGGTATAATGGCATTCGCGAGCGGTTTTACGGGCGAGAAGTTGCACGACAGGGCAAATTAACGACGAAATTCCACGCGTCCTGGAACGATCGAGGTGGAGCCCGATAATACGTTTAATTACTCCCTTCGGAGGGCTAGTCCGTCGAGGAAGATGGCGACGCACGCGGCGTGCTGTTGGAGCGTAACGGCGCCGTTTACCTGGCCGCGTCGCCCTTTGTCCTTTCGCCACAATTACCGTCGTCTAGACGCGGCCTCCGTTTCTCCGCGAAATGACAATTACATAGCGCCGGGATCGCCTCCCGTCGACCGTTTCGAGGGAAGAAACGATCCTGTTCCTCACAGGAGGTGGAGGAACGCCTCCGCCAGAAGCTCCCTTTCCGAATGGCTATTCCAATGTTGGAACTTTTATGTTTTCTAGCGAATCGAATTTTATGCAGAGACCGGAGTAACGTCTATACTTTCGCAGAGCCCTGTGTAATTTTAGTAATAGATATTTGGAAAATTGCAAGCTTCGCGTGGTCCTTGAAGAGGAAGTTTCGACGGAAGATTGTTAATCTCGAAAGAGCTGTTCCTTTCTGTGGGATACAAAATGTTTTTACCACTGTAACGTGGTTTAACCCTTTGCCTTATAACGAAGCCCCTTTTGCCTTTTATTTTCAATAAATTTGCATTTTCACACTAACTTTATCGTCAATTTCAGTCCGACGATTGTTAAAAACACGGACAAATTTTTTTTTCGTACCAAAATTGGTACCAAAGGTCTCATAAAAGTTCGAAGAATTCCTTTTGTGTCTATCCTATAAACTCTCGTTTGCGTCAGCGGCGTTCGTAGCACCCTTTTCCTTCGCCGACATGCGCGCAAGAGATCCTCTCCTCTATCCATTGTTACTCATTCTCCTTCTCTCTCGTCCTTCCGCCCTCCTTTCATAGTTCTGGCTTAATGGCTGACGCGGCTATCGGGTTTCTGCAGAAGCGTAAAAGATCTTCGGGGAAGAGGGCGCGAGAAAGAACGATACACCCGGTTTTCTCCTTCTTGCCCCTCCTTCTAGCTTACACCGGAACACCAACCACGTAAAAATAAAGAAGACCATTCGCATTATCGAAAAACTCCAATTTGGGGAGTAGGAAGAGAATCGAACACCCCGAAAAATGGACGAAACGTCGATAGAAGCAAACGACGAGGGTACCAGGATAAAAAAGCGCCATCAGGATCTGACTACTCATCAGCCTGTTGCCGAGTCGCCACCCCCTCGAACTTTCTATAAGCTGGTGTATAAAAAATCAGGAGGGTTGCACCCCTTGGAACGCGGCGTTTCGTGCAGTCGCGATGGCAGATAACCGGTTGCTAATTGATTATAATAAGCGACGAGGAAGTGGAGCCGGAAACGGGATGGTAGTTCGGTCTAGGGGACGTTCAATTGCTCGTTCGAATGATATTTTCCTAATGGAACGACAGTAAAGGAGAATACAGAAGGAGGACAGCGACGTTCGTGTCGGTTTTTTGATAAGCAAACGATCGAACTCTCGTGGGTTGAGATGTTGGACGGGAGAGAATTAATCTTAATTAGAAGCGATTAA
>NW_017100161.1:3374049-3382749 GCF_001263275.1 Habropoda laboriosa | reverse complement strand
GAAAGGAGAGAGAGAGAGAGAGAGAAAAGAAAACGAAGGAAGGAGAATTAAGCGATTGTTAAACAGCTTCGCCAAGGATGGAGGTATCGTTCCGAGCGGAAGAAAAAAAGGCAGAAAATTAAAGAGAGAAGAGGGGCACACACGGGCGAACGGGGAGAAGAAGGGAAGAAAAGGGAGGGAACGGGAGACAAAGCGGGGGCGTTCGACAATTTATCGTCTTCATTTGGCCACGTCCATATTTATTGCGTCGTCAGGAACAATATGGCGCCTATTAAGCGAAATACGGGCCCCACCGTGGACGCGGAATCGAATTAATACCGCGCCTCTGCCTCCGTGCCCGATAATAAGCTTAATAAATATTGATTGTTTAATTAATGTGGAATCGACGCGTGGGACACACCGTGTTTCACTATCGGCAGTCCGTTCGACCGCCCACGTGTGCCCACGAATTTATTAAACGTTCTGCTTCCAGTCTGTATTTAAACCGAGACAGACTTTTATATTTTCAATCACTCTGCAACGTTCGTTTTTCCACGAAAATTCTCTCAGATTTGTTTACACACGTTTGTTTGTAGATATCCGTTAAAGGTGGATAAACGAAATATTCTACGTGAAAATTACACAGTATAATTAGGACTTTCTTGCATTTTACGAGGCAAAGAGTAGAGCGAAAATTGTTCGCTCTAATTCGCGGTTTTCTCGGTAACGCTATCGTGTCAAGGGATCGAAACGAAGAGGAAGAGGGGAGGCGCTCGTTCTACGTCTACTAATTATACGTTCTCGAAGCAATTGGGGATCATGGCGCGCGAGAGGAACTGTCGACAGAGAGACGAACGGCGAAAAACGGCGTTCGCCTTCTGTGGGAACGTACGTCCCATTAATGGAATCACCAATTGCACACTTATTGGTTTAATTGCTAATTGCTAGCCTCTATCCTTCTCGTTCCTCTCAGTTACAACCAACAATGGCGTCAACACCCACCACTTCGACGGATGCCATTTTCATAAACAATTTGCCTTTTCAGCCTCCTCCTCTTCTTCTCCTCAGCTCGTCGAAATCGAGTTTCAATTTTTCGTGGGCGAGACAACAAATTAAATCATTCGACACGCGCGAATTCTCCTTCTCTCCTTTGCTTCGAGTTAGAAGGGAGACGGGGGAAGGTTCGAGCAAGAAAGAAGGAGGAACGGAAGTCGTCCTCGAGCCCGTGAGAAATATGTCGAAGAAAGAAAACGTCTTCGAGCTCGTTCCGAGTTGGTCCGTTCCCTCGGTGCTCTTCTCTCGTTTTCTTCGCCGCCGCTCGTTCCCTCCATCATTCCGAGAAACGCTCGCTATACTCGTTTTCATTTCCCCTTACGCGATTTGCCGTGCAGCGCGGTGTCTTCTGCACGCGGGCGACCGCCTCGCGTGCAAACCAAGGAAACGTGCTATCTCGTCCTTTTTTCCACCAACACGAGGCAAATCGTTCCACTTCTTCCATCGATTCGAATACGTTCGCGGGGATTAGTCTAGCTTGAAACGTCGCGATTAATTGCTCGCATCTTTGTAAAACGTAGAGTGACGATCTTGCGAGTATTTGTTCAAACGACACGAATTAATTTTTTCTCTCTTCTTTATTCTTACTTTCTCCGTTACGAGGGTAGTGTTTTCGGAAGATAGTCGGATTCAGAGATAAAATTGGGAAGAACCGAGGCGTGTTGGTTACTTGTAAGGAGAGAGGAAATCGATGCAGAGGTTTCCAGAGCTGGCGAACAGGGTGTGCAAGCAGAAGGAGCAAAGACCGCGGTCAGCAGTCAGGCGAATCAGCATATTCCGCTTACGGGACGTTCGGTCGTCGCAGGGAGGAGAAGAAAGGACGATAAAAATGTGAAAATCCCCGGGAAAGCCGCGGCACGGAATTTGAATTTGCTCTGACTGGCAGGGAGTGTAAATCGTTCTCTCGTCAACATTCAAAACCAGTCCACATCGTCACCCCCGGATCCGAATAACAAAGCGAACTGCGAACGATGGAAACGCCCGTTAACGATCTAACAGCGTTCCCTTTCGCGTAACCAATCTACAATCCTCCTGGGACCAAGTGTAAAAGATATGTCCCTTTATGGTTAGTTGAAAAAGATCCGAGAACATTTTCCACGTCGGAGCATGGACATAAATCGTGCGACAAGTCCAGGTAATATTTCAAACGCGTCCGTTTCATTTCATACTACAGTGTGTTTCAGTGATTCGGGGAATTTTAGTTTAATTGAGATTTGAGGTTACGAATCACCCTACTGCATTTTCTTTAGTTCAATGACCTTTCAAGTTACGAATCACCCTCTATGTGGTGCAAGCCACAATTTCAAAGATCAATATTTAAATATTACTGCATATCTGTGTATCGAAATACACTTACAATTTATGAATCAACCTGTACATCAACCAGCATTAATACCTAAATAAACCCACAGCTTGTGGATCTGAAGTTCAGCTCACAATTTATGAATCAGCAGTTGCTTAACAAAATTCACGCATTACGACCTGTACGTCCAATCACACCCATAATTTCTGAACGAACCTGTACACTACCGGTGAACGCGGTTAATAGCCACCCTTTAGCTCCGTTTCCGAAGAAAACACAGGAGAGAAGGAACGAGAAGGCAGAGAGTGTTTGAGCAAATTCGCCAGAGTGAGAAGTGGTTGGCGATCGAGGCTGGAGCTTAACGGGAATCGAGCGATACGCGGTAAAGCTTTTTGCTGGTAAATCGCCTAGGCGGCTTTTCCAGGGACAACACACACACACCAGGTCCGCAAGAACCGGACGTTCTGGATTGGCGGGCGTGAATGGAAAGGTTCTCCGGGTGGAAGGAGGGTCGTGAAGCCGTTTCGGCATTCAATAGCGGTTTTCCACGGTCACCTCGGTCCTGGACGCGGCCATTTGAATAACAAAATCACCAGGAAGACGTATTATCGTCCTCACCGTGCGACCACGGGCCCCCGTTCGACACACCAACTCCTCCGGCCACGGAGCTTTATCGCCGCGAGTCGTTTGCATTCCAAGCGAAACCGATCTCTCCAACGTTTCGCGGACTATCCGCTCGCCATTTCCATCCTCGTCGATCCCGCCGTCCGTCCCCGCGATTCGGAATCTATCCGTTCCGCGGAATCGACCGCCGGTTAAAAATATGCACGCTGTTCCAATTCCGGGAATAGACGCGGACGATTTGCATGCCTGTTCTTGGGAGACTCGAGGAGAGGCTCTTACTTGGCGCGGTTGCGTTACGTTCGCCGAGATTCTACCTGGTGATCGATCGCTTGGAATTAGCGTGATTTTACAGGACAGTTCGAGAGAGATCAGAGAAAAATTAGATATCGCTTACCGTTCAACGCAATTAAATTGCAATCGTTGTTTTATAAGAAGGAAATAAATTAAAGAGTTTCACAACGTCGCTCGGTTCAAGTTGTTACAATGCAACAGCTGCAGATCGCCGATATGATCGAACTAACTACAGCGCTATTGTAATTTCCCTACGATCAATTATTCCAACGAACGATGCTTCAGAATTCTCGTAGAATGAGACGTGTTAAGGTTCGCCGACTACTTAACGTCAACAGCTCCAACCCTGCGCTGGTAATTGAATAAACCATCGGGACAAAGTCTCACGGAGGTGTGCACCGGTAGGAACAATAGTGATATCGAGGCAGCCGGATAACGATCGATAAGTATCTATTATAGTTCGCTAACACCCGCTCGATCGGTTCCAAGTTTCCCCCGGCTTGGACACCAAACATCACAGACAACACGGAGTCACGATTTTTCGATAATCACCACGTAAACATTGCGTTCGTGATTAAACCACGCGAGGTTGAAGGGGACAAAAACCATGATTGGCGGCCTGTTGAAAAACGAGAAGAAGAGGAAGAAAAGAAAAAAAAAAAGAGAGACAAAGAACGAAAGAAAATATCGTCGAGAGTTTACATTACAAAGTATGATGAGGGACTTGGTCGTTCTCCGTTCGAGAGATCTCCATGAAGCCCACGTTAAAAGAATCTCTGGTCTGACCATATCGGTCGAACAGGTGTGCCTGTACGACGCAGGAATAAACGATTAGCGATTCGATTAGCATCCGCGGATCATATCGATCGCGGCTACTTGCATTCCGAATGATACTTGCTCGTTCTTTCGTAGCACGATTACGAAATCGGCCTGCATATGTATCGTGGACGGTTCGTCGGCGGTGGACACGTCATCGTTCGCTAAGTTCGATCGCCATGGTTCGGGCTAATTATCGACAATTCGCTACCGTCGACAGGAGAACACGTTAATTAACGAGTCGAGGTGAGTCACACCTGTAACATGGCCTCTAAAACGGCGCAGAAATCTTGCAGCGAGAATTGTAAAGGGTGTCGAGTGTTCTAGTTGATTGATTGGATCGATTTCACACTGTTGTTCCGTCCCTTAGCTATTCGAGTTAATGGAAAATTACGCATAAATTTAATTTTCTCAAGTTTTGCATTAAGAAGATTGCGAAAGGGTTAAAGATAATACTTATCAATCGTCGAAATGGAGCGAGAGTGACGTTGTTCTCTGCGAACGAGGGGAACGAAAGCAGAATAGGGGAGTAAAAGGTGGACAGAATAGACAGGTTTAAGGAGAAGGAAAGGAAGAAAAATGGAGCGGGTGGCGGTGGTGGCGCTAGGCGATCGGAAGTGTGTCAAATTACAGAGGTCCGTGATATTAATGACTCCTAATGACATGCCCCCTCCCTTCGATGGGTCCCTTTTCCCCTACCTGACCGCATCAGTCCCCTCTCCGATTTTCTCCTACTGGCCACTTCGTCTCCCTTCGAATCAGCCAAGGCTGACGGAGGCCGCTCATCGAGGTCCAACACCGATTCACGGAATCGACATTAAAAATGCAATTACTAATTGACGGAGGCTAATAGCAATAAGACAAACAACGGGGGCTAAACGCTATAAAGTAAAACACAGGGCTGCCAATGATGTCCCTGGCTGCTTGTTCCTCCTTTTTCCCTCTTCAAGTTTCGTCCTTTCTCTCGGCGGAACTATGGAGACCTCGGGGAAGATCCTCGGGATCTCTTGGTTCTAGCTTACGACCGGTTCACTGTTTCCAAGAGTCCGGGCCAACCGATTTTTTGCCACTCTTCCCTAAGCTTTGTTAGCATCCTCGAGTTCTGCTCTTCGTTTTTTCGACCGGAGACCATGCGTTTTCGATGTGACGATAGCGGTAGGAGTTTGAGAGTGATGTGTAAGATTGATGCTTCCGTTCTTAGCTCGTTAATTGATGCAAAAATTATCTCCTAGTGTCTGCTAGGTCGAGCTGATTCTTCCGACAGAAAATTGAATCTTTCGAGGTTGATCCTTTGGGGAGATAAATACAAGTTCAATTTCGCTGAAAAGAATGAAACGTGAAGAAGATTCTGCTGAATGGACGAAGAAGGCCGCGCGTCACAGCCGATATATATTCGAAGGCAGTTCCTTTGACGTCCCGAAGACAGGCCGATTGTAATGTACATCTGGGTGAAGGGAGAGGTGAAACGTGCCGCTGATCCGGCTCGTTAAAGTCCGGCTCCGTCATTACGGGCCTCTGCGTTCTCTGGAAGGCGCGATCCTCGACGTGTTACGTTTCGCGACACGTGACAGCCCCGAAGAGCCGCGTTTTCCAGCTCGAACCGACGGTCAGCGGAATTGCACACGCAGGAACGGAGAGGGAACGGTTCTCACGCGAGCCTAAATTATCCGATGGAATCTCCTCTCTTCGACTCCCGTATTCCTTCTCTCCCTCTCTCGTCTGTCGCGTGAGAAGAACCTCCTCTTCCGAGACAAGTCGATCTTCTCATCTTCGAGGTGATAAAATCTACCAGATAAACACTTGGAATCTACAACCGTGGAGATTTTTTCAGAAGCCTCGAGGGGTTCGCTTCAGTTTCAATTTCAACGAGGGAGAATTCCGCCCCCTTTACGAGAAATCTTCGAGAAAGCAGGAACGGGCCAAGGACAGAGGATAATGCCTGATGTTAAAAGGCCGCGAAAGAATTCTCCGAGGCAAATGACAAACCGCCGCGCTGGCTGGTAGGCGGCTCGAGCTCCGCGTAATTGCTTTTATGACATATTTTACGTGGAAAGGGATTAGCCTCAGAACGAGGCGGCGACAACGTTTTATCCCGGAATATTTTCACGCTCGTAAAGGAGATTGTTCCGCGAACAACTCAATTGAGCTTGATTTTGGTAATTGTTCGCCAAGGATTTCGCTAAATCCCGAAATTCTTGCACGATATCACAGAACACCTAATTTCATCCCCGATGAAAAACGTCCACCAACCCTTCGTACAACGTCCCCTTTAAGGAACATCGTACGTCGATGATTAAGCGATTAAAAAATTACCATAAGGCAGAATATGACGATACACATGTAGCCTTAATCGCGATAAAAAAGCAATAGGGAGGGGAAAAAAAAGGTAGGACGACACGAGACACACGAGGTGGACGATGCATCTTGAGAGAGCGACTGGTTTCGCGATTGGGCCCGAACCCGTTCCACGGTCGGTCGATTAATAAAATCCCCGTGTACACCGTTGGCGGCGGCTCCGGCCCGATTTCTTTGTCGTCCCTGAAAATTTCTCAATCAGCACCGGTGTGTACGTCCCCCCAGTTTCCTTTCCCGCGGCGGATTTTCTACACCGTGCGCGCTGGCCACAATGTAAAAGCCTCATCGTTGCAATTAAACGATGTTGCCCCGGCCCGATCGGCTTCGGACCGCAAAAAGCCCGGCTAAGAAATAACGACGCGGATTTATAATGCCCGATACTTGTGAGCCTTTCGCTCAGCGACTTCGCCGTGTCGTATTATTCGTTTGTGAAATTTATGTTCCTGCCATCGGCGAAGGTTAAACCCTTCGGTACGTTAATCGTATCGCGATTCGAACGTCACAGGTGGGGAACAAGAGAGTGAAAGAGAAAGAGGAGAGAGAGAGAGAGAGACGTACACACAGGGGAGGAGGAAGAAAGAGAGCGAAACGTAAGGACTGGAGTGAAGAAGAAGGGAAGAGGGAAGCGAACGACAGACGGACGATGAAACTCTGTGCAAACTCACCTTGTATGGATTCCGGCGAGGCTGGCTCCTTATCGATTCGGCCGAGCGCGTCGCTGGCTGCAACAAAAAGTGCAACGGGGCCTCGTTAGTGACGTCGCGTTATAAAGTCGCCGGGGAAACTTCGCCTTTTTCTCGTAAAAATGATAGATGCGATTCCGAAAAAGAATTTCCGCGCGCGCGACCGCGTCAGCATTAGTCCCTACCACCGCTCGATCGTTCTTCCCTGCCCATAAAGATCGCCGCGGCAATTAATAAACGATGCGTCTTCCTTTCGTCATTTGTGAGTCAAACGTCGATGGAGAATTGGCCTGTGTATGTATATATGTACAGCCGTGCCTCGACGCAAGGGATGTACCATTTTGCGAGTTAGATTCGAATTGGACGAGCATCGTGTGGAGAATCTTGATCGAGGTTCTTGCAGTAAGTACTGCTAAGTCCTATGCTCCAAGTTCTTCTCGAATAATGTATTTATCGAACTAATTCTAAAAGGTGAAAAACAGAAATCAGAAATTCTCTGAAATTCTAAACGAAACCGACGTCACCGAACTCGAATGACGTCATTTACCTCTTCCCGAAGGTTCAAACGAATCCGCTAATCATGCTCTCGATCTCATCAGAAATTCTCCGAATCCTATCAACGACCAACTTCATCTCGTCCATCTCGCCCCTATAATTTCGCCGTAGCTCCGCTCAGTGCCCACATGGAGGCTGATTAAACCAGGGGACGCGTAAGTACGATCCTGGAGAGATAGCGTTTGGAGCAGAGTCGTTATCAATCAGCCGAATTATGCTAAAACTCGTCCAATCCGTCGTGACAGATGTCCCCTTTTGCCATTGCCGGAAAAACAGGGCGTGTACTCGATCGATATTCAAATAATCTATCGAAAGCCCACGGGTGCAGAGAGAAGATGCCGGTAATTCGCAGCTAAGATGACCACCATACGTCACAAGGGGCAGCAAGGATCGTTCGACGGAGGACCAGGCTGGTCACCTACTACCCCCTGGGGGCTCGCAACTCACCCCCTGTATTCAGATAATCCCACCTTTCTCTCTCCGCCGGTCTCAACACCAGGACACACACGCGACATTTCAATACGACCGGTCGCCCGGTGGATAACCCGGCGCAAATACAGCCGGATCTACGCGTCCTACGTCCTGGAAAATAACGGAGGCTCTAACGATGACATATCGACGGAATAGGGCGAACAGTGACCCGCTGATTTCTCCGTTTCCCGGGCTCCTTTGTGGCCCGTGGATTCGATGTTACGTATTGAATTCGGTGAACAGGCTTTCTGTTTCTGATGGGTTGTATCGCTGTTCAGCGATCTTTCGTAGGAAGATTTGGTTCACGTTCAAACGTAGAGTACAAATTCCTCGTAAAAGTCTGTTTCTCTGGATATTTTTCTCAGCTACAAGTCGACGATTTTTAGTTATCGTTCCTTATACTAGATTTCTAGAAACCTGGCAGACATAGGAACAATAAAAATCCTATTTAGTTGAATTTCTTGAAAAGAATGACAGAAGCAGAAGATAATTGTAAGCCATCATCTGAACGCGGCGTCTAATTAAGGTTCGTTACACCGTGCGCTACAAGTGTCAGGCGAATTTACAATT
>NW_017100161.1:3342043-3373861 GCF_001263275.1 Habropoda laboriosa | reverse complement strand
TTCTTGTACCGGGCGAGATGGATGGAACAGGGATTAATGACAGGTAAAACCTCAATTATAGCGAGTGTAATTGCTGGAATAAGTTATACAAAGCTGCGGCCGTGTTCGCGTATCCACTCTGAACTGAAAAAGGAAACGGCGCGGCGTCGGGAATGCGAGCGCCTCGGTCTAACGATGATCGGCTCGCCTCTGAAAAACGAACAATGCGAGATCCTTGATGCGCTCGTTTTCATTATTAAACGAAGGACTGCCGTTGGAAA
The DNA here is from genome assembly GCF_001263275.1 of Habropoda laboriosa. Lineage (NCBI taxonomy): Eukaryota > Metazoa > Arthropoda > Insecta > Hymenoptera > Apidae > Habropoda > Habropoda laboriosa. Next base: position 3,373,601 of record NW_017100161.1, on the reverse strand, counting down.
CTGGCACACGCTTACATTAAATATGAACAGCGACCTCGTTCCTTCTGTCCATCGACTTTTTCCAACAGGCGAGTTAGTCACAAAGCGCGCGACGAACGCCTTAAGGCGATATCCCTTGTCGATTCGAATTGAAAAACTCGATTAAAACTCCGCTCTAACTCTGATCCATAAATATCCAGCTTCGTCGTATTGACCTGAAATATCTCGCCTGCACGATTAATCGACTATCCTCTGGAACGTTTAAAAGAAGAGAGTAACGCTTCGATAAATACGAGCCACCCTTTCTTCCTTCCTTCCTGCAAATTCCCCGCGGTGTCGTAAAGCAGTTGGCCCATTGCACATGCACCTATACACTATTCACGGCTCGAGCCACGAATTCGGCTCTAAACACGTTCATCTTGCCGTCGTGTTTCCCTCGGCCGTTTACGGTTGCATAAAAACGAGAGTTACTACGGTATAGTGTCTCGGAAATAGTGAAGAAAAACCCTGTCGATCTTTCGCACCTACAGAAATAAAGCGATCCTTCCAATCTAACCAGAAATTCTCTCGGTAACTTTTTCCATATCTGAGAAAGATTCTAACGATATTCCAACCAACGATCTCTTATTCATTTCCATCCAACGCCCTTCCACCGCAACAGCCATCAATTTCCAAGCTCTCATAGGAAAAAATGTCTGACTCGTCGACCGTGTGGACGTTCGCCTATCGAGATTTCCGTATTCACCGCAGACGGTTGGCTGGTTCACTTATTAATTCGCCACGACCGCTTTCTGACAGGCTGGAATCGCGTGTCCACGCCGGCAACCCCTTCTCCCATAGTATTCATAAAGGTCAGCGGTGCGAGGCTCGATCGCGAGTGCCACCTCTCGTGCACGTATTCCCATTCATTCGGTTACGTGGACGAGACACCTGTACAGCTAGCCGACAGCTAGCCGTGGACAGGTGAACTCGACGGACTTCCACCGGCTCCCGAAGAACGCTCTCCAGAAGCTCTATCGGAACAACGCGATTATAGCGGCTCGATCGTGTCCAATCAACGGCCACCGCGAAATAATGCAGCGGAAGAATTGATTTTTCGGGTTGTATGATGGAGGGTTGATTGGGGTTGAACAGGAACGTTTCGGTGGCTCGTGACGGTTCGATCCACGGACAAAATTATTATGACGGACCTTTTTCTACATCGATCGATAGGGAACATTGTTAAATTACGTATATATTCTGTACAATTTCACGTAGCTCGACAACGTTTGCAATAATTGTTCGAGTACACTGAGTCGAGTGAAATTGTCTAATAAAAGAAGCAAGATTTTTCAAGACACTCTTTTATTACGAAATGCTCTCCAATTGCCCTACTTTTACAAACGTTCCGACTTCTTTTTTAAGTAGTAATAACTTCGAAACTTCCATTGGAAAGTCAACCTCGATGAGACCACCGAAGAAACTTGTCCTTGATAAAGTTGCTATAAACCATACAACTTCTCTAATCTCCAATTATAAAACATCTTCTATTTTTCTCTTTCAACGAATTTCTAATACGAAAAATCTACTCGACGAGACGGCGGATAGCGCGACCATTTGGACGCCGTGTCGAAATCGAATCGACACACGGTGTCCGCGTTCTTTCGTCCAGCGACGAGGGAAAACGAGATTTTAATATTTAAACCACGCCACGATACAATAAGTGTAATAAGCATAGAGAGAAAGAGAGAGAGAGGCGACCGTTGGCTAGCGCACAAGAGACGGTTGAAATATTAATGCTGACATTTCGTTGGTTTTGCGGTAGTTTAACCGCACCCCCGCGCCTCTCGCCGACTTTCAAGGCTGCGGTTTTCGGGGAACGATATTACACTCGGCAGTTTCCGTCGCGATATATTCTAATCGCGGTGAACTCGCAACGAACCACGCGTTTTCTCCGACTTTCCACATTTCTCTCTCTCTCACGGCAGGGTCAAGCCAACTCACCCCTCGTTCTTCCTCTCTCTCTCTCTCTATCTATCGAGAGAAGCACCATGAATACCAGATGCGGGATCTGGATACATCTAGTTTGCGTGGATCCAGCCCTCTCGTCAATTTTTAAGAACCAGCTTGTAATACGTATGCACCGTAGCTCGATATGGAAACCACGTCCACGGCGTGAATACAGCGGGGAAAAATCGTGACGGCGGAAACGGGCGTGAATAACGATGAGAAATCGGTGCTGGAACGGGTCTCTACCACGTTTCAACAGAGATTTAATACTATTTCTGATTGCTCGACGAGTTTTATTCTTGGTAAAAGAGTGAAACGAACGATGCAAAGGGAAGTTCGAAACGAGACTATCAGATTATACGACACCACCACCACCACACACCGGTGAAATTATCTCGAATTCATCGAGGTAAAAATCCAAAGAAGATTCTCTTTCCACGTCAAGATAAGCGAACAAGCGTTTCCTCTGTTGAGAGAGAGAGAGAGAGAAATCCTAATCCGTACAAGCCGGAAACTTCACGATAGAACGAGCCAAGGAAGAAGCAAAAGGGTGAGTGAAAGAAGGAAGTAGAAAAAGGAGAAGAAAAGGAAGGCAACTGTGGAAACAGCGTTCTTGCACGTGAGCCGAGACTTTTTCCAATTACAAACGGCGCCATTCGCGAGCCGGCTGGCGGCGATTATTTTTAAAACAAGAATATTCCCTTCCGTCCCGGGACATAATGAGGAGTGTGGGGAGGCACGGTCGGAGGGCGCGATAATGGCGACCGTTATGAAGAAATCAACCCACCCCCGTGTCCAACTCGAGCCGCCCCTCTGCCCACTTGATCTTCCGTCGCCATGGAGACCGCCTTGTCCAGCGGACCCCTACCGAGAGCTCACGGGCTGGTCGCGGGCATTCTCTCTTGTTATGAGGCGAGCTCCACCCGCGAAAGGGTTGCGCGCGGCCACCGATCACTTTCAAAAGCGTATCGTCGCTGGATCTCGAGGTACTTACATACATCTGAGAATTTTTCGCGACAGTTGCTCTCTAGAGTACTCTCAAATTTTCTACACTGAAGAATTTCAGTCTAAAGAGTATCTGACCTCGGAAATTTTTGAAAAAATTAGAGGCAAGTGGAAGGAAGAGAATTTGCAGAGAAAGGTACAAAAGTGGAAGCTCAATCCAAATTTGAGGCCTCTGACGAAGAGAATCATCCTGTAGAGACTACCGAGAAATTAGGTAAAGGGTGACAAAATGAAGTAACAGTGAAACTAATAAATTGAGGATGAAATAAACGAAGCAGTGGAAGAATAAGCGAATATACATAGTAAAAGCAATTGTAACTTGGTAACACAAGCCACGTAATGTAGGTCAGAAAGGAAGCTCGACTGTATACGAACTAGAATTTTTTACTTCCAAGGTATGATTGATTATAACCAGTTTCCTGTTACAATGATCGAAAGTCGAGTATTGAACATTTCGAAACAGGTCAAGAGTAAAGATTATACTATTTCCATTTTCAATTAGGGCAAGGTTTATCCAGCATTCCGATAACAGGTAAGCAACGAATGGTCAGAAATTTCAAGGAAACCTCGCAGACTACGAGGAACGTGGCCACGATAATTTCCAGGCATAAAGGCTAACCAGATCGTTTCCTCTGGGCCATTCGTTTCCACGATGTTTCATCGGGACTCCTATTCTCAGCTTGCGAGCTCTCCCTTCGTTTCCACGAAGCGTAACGAGCGTTATACGGGTGTAAAAACGGTTCCGACTGCTTTCCATCCAATTAGACGGTCTTCTCTGCTCGGCTGTGAGCCACTTTCATCGATCGATCATCTCGCCTGATGATAATCGTCCTCGAAACGCTTTAATCCCGCGACCAAACTGACGGATCCCCATATAATTGCTCCACGAGCGACCATCAAGTTCGTGATTTCTATGGGGGTGAGCCTTAGTGTGCCTCTTTCCTCTACGAAACACCCTGTGTAACAGTGTGACGGACGAGCAAGATGCGTCCGAATGGGGTAGAAAAGTGCACGGATATCGGTAGACACGCTGTTAAAGGGGAGGGAAGAGGAGAGAGGGAGAAAAAAAGAAATGATCGAGACGCGGAGGAATTATTGGAAATTGATGAGGAACGGCGGGAGAGAAGGGTTGGGGACGCGTGGCGTAGGTTCGATGCATAAAACCAGCCACGGCCCCTCTTTTATTGCTTTTCATTCTGCGACACGCGCGCGCGACCTTACACCCCTTCCTCGCGCCGCGAGCATCCTCCAGTCCCCGCCTCGCTGGCCCGTGGCAACTCGAAAATGGCGCCGTAATTTACGGCGAGTTAATTCGACGCGATTTGTAGGGAGGCTCGGGCGGGCCTACGAGGCGCGATAACGTAGTTACCACCGCGTGGTGTATTTGTATTTTCGGTAGATAGGCATCGGTGCATGGAGAGCGATTTATTGGCTCTCCACCTTGTTACCAGAGGAGCCACTTTACGTTATGCATTAAAGTGTACAACAGTACGATTCTTGGAAGAAAAGAGAGGAAGAAAAGACTGGAGGAACATGTTAACGCCAAGTTCATTAACTCGATAATCCGACCGCTTGTTAAAGGAGCGATAACGAAGAATGGGTTTGAAACGGCGAAATTTTATACTCGTCGCAACAACTGTCGCGCGACCATCGTCTACTGGTTTAATCAAAAGCTCATTAGTCAGCGTCCGGCAAGTCGAACGACGAATGTTACGCGCGAAGTGTCGTCTGGGCGTCACGGTTATTTCCTTTTCTGCTCACACGTAGCTTCGTTCTCGATTGCTCCCGGCCGAGGCGTTTCCCTCGCGAATAAGTCGACTCCATTACCTCGCCGCGTGAAGCACTTACGCTCGGTTCCTTCCCTTTTCCTCCTCCCCGCCCTTCAGCACGCCGGATGCTTCCACCGCAAAGTCGCCTGGAAAACCACCCCCTCGGGCGAAACGTCCGCGTACGCGTCCCTACGAGGCCGTTAATGGCCCCTCGTTCCACTGGTGTATGTACGTGCAACGAAACGTCGCCGCTGTACGACCTGCTGTACGTGTCTGCACAGTTTCACGGTAATTCCAACGAAAATAACGTAATAAGGTACGTGCAAAGGTGTGGGCCTCGGTGGAGGCGAGCCTCGACGATCGTCCGTTGTGTGACGTGCCAGTGGACCTGCGATTTGTGGGCTTCAATGGACTGGGTGAAGAAGTTCCGTATTTTTTTTTTTCGATGACGATAAATTTATATACCCTGTATACATAATCCATAATATTGCAAGGTAATAATATCTTTTAGAATGACTAAAACTGTGTCTACCTTTTACCAATTAATTACCTGCCAGATACGTGTCGATTTTTACACGAAAATATTGGAAAAGGAACGGAGACGTACAGATGCTGAATTCGAAGCATACATTATAATTTAACTAACATTTCTTCGCCATATTGCGAGATTGCAAGCTGAATAATTTTTTTTTTTTCGTGAGGGACACCTAACTGTCAAGGGGTTAAGTTGCATATGCCATCCCCGTGTAAGCTCGTTTTCAATCTATCCGCAGCTGTTGCACTCATTAACCACTGCACCTTGAACCCAATTTCCGAACTGACTCTCTTATTACCACGGGCTATCGAAGATTGCCAAAACACGCAGCGCGGTGGTTATCTTCGATCTAGCGAAGTGTGTGTGTTCCATTTAAACGAGCTTTCGTAGACACCGCGAATCCGTCGTTCTCAGTTCGGCCGATTAATTAACAGGCTTTTCGTCCCGCTGTGAATGAAATATTCATCGAATGCAAATGCCCCGTTGAAAAATAATAACGACAGATATTCGCGGTTAATTGGCAGAATAGCGGCGACATGCGCAACCTACCTAAGTCCTTCACGATTACAACACGATCCTGTCTCTCGTCCCGCAGCTTACAAGCCTCTCATGTTCGTGCTTATAATTACGCGGTAATTAGAGAGGTTTGTGATGAACATCTTGAATATCGATGGTACTGTGTGTATACTTGACTTCGAATCCTGATTTTACGTCCCATGTCGCGGGAGGTCGAGAACCGTTTAATCGACAAAATTATACACCAGGTGTACCGTACGAATCAAACTTAATTGATCCTCGATAATTTCTAACTAACAAAGAAAAAAAAATCTTTTTACACTTGATATTCAATATTTATTCGACACATCCAACTAGAGGAAATCGTACGTTTAATTTAATAGACGTTGTAACATCCACTCTCCTCGCGAGCTGTATCTAAGAACCTAATCTCGCCTCTCCATCTTCACCCCTCGGGATATAATTTCTCTCGGGCAAAAAGTTTCTAATGACGGAAAATCTAATATATATCGGTTCGAGCCAGCCGGTACGAGCAGCTTTTCTTGTAATTAAGTTATAACTAAGGACGCGAGCGCACCAGAGAGAAAGAGGAGAGAAGGAGGAAGAAACGCGAGGATACGCTTCGAAGCTTGAGGGTGGTTAAAGGGGGGGTGAAGCGGATCCTCGCAAGAGTGGAAAACAATAAGAGGGCTCCGCTAATCCGGACGATATATTATATCCAACGAGAGTGCTTCTGGCACTGCACAGCCAGCTGTACGTATACACGTACACAAAGAAGAGAGTGAGAGGGAGCAGAAAGTCTGCGAAATAAAGAGCAACAAGGTAGAAGTACTGTAGTTTCCGGCTTGAACGGTTTTCGTGTACTTCTCTACGGAGGAACTTGAGGGTTTTTGATTAATAATTGCAATTATTGCACGTAGGTTAACACACGATGAAACGAGAGATAACAGTGTACATATACCGAAGGAAGATATAATTAACCCTCTGTGGCTGCATACGGCTACGTTTAACCTGCTAACTGGGTTCACCCTATCAAACAGAAATTGAATCTCTCTGGATTGTAATTAAAAATGAGTATGTACTTTATGCTTGATACCAGGCGTAACGGTGCAATTAAAAGTGAATAATTCCAAAAATAAACTGTCGTGTTTTCGAGTAATTGTGAAAATCTTACGTTCTGAATTTTTCATTTCTCAAGTATTGGTCAACCGAAATATCGGTGAAAAAATTACAAATTTCAAACATGTAGCAATGGAAAAAGTGAAGATTTCTAAAATAGCAAAATTTTGCGTATAAAAAGAACGATCGAAATATTTATTCCCATGGTAGCTGAATAATTGGAGAACGAAAGGGTTAAATGATTGCACTGGCTATAATTCAACCGGAGTATCGCGGTTGAACCGCCTGCGCTGTCCACGTGTATTAGAAGTGAATTATCGCGAAATGGACTGTCGGTGTGATGAATGAGCGTGATTTTTCAAAACGCGGCGAACGGTGCCGGTGCAACAAGGGAGGCAAATTAAAACGGCGTCCTCGGGTGTGCGAGAGATAGGATCGAGAGTGGCTCGATAATTATCGTAACGTGCAAATATCGATAATACCAGCGACTTGGAAGCGGGAAACGAAGGTATGCCGGAGGGGTTAAAAGGGGAGGGGGGCCGGATACCCGCCTCCAGAGCGAACAACTCAATTGCGCGAAATCGAGTTACGTTACCACAGCCCCGGCCAACGTGTAATTAATTAATTCGAGCGCCATTTTGCTACTGACGGGACCGCTACAAGAGGAAATATTATTTTCTCCTCGAGCGAGAAATTCCCCTCTTCACTTTCACTTGCAATTTTTCACGCTCCAATGACATAATCACTCCCGACGTAATCGTCCCCCCTCTCAGCGTTACCTTGTACCTTCACTTTGTTTTCCTTTCCTTTCGCCGACGAGAAAAAAAGAAGAGGTGATGTGTTAATTTCTAGATAAAAGAGGACGTAATTACAAGGTCTGAATTATAATGAAAAAAACGTTGGAACAAGGGAGAGCCCTTGGTTCACAAGGGGCAAGGCGAACTGTTCGGGTAACACGGCCACAAATTTGTACGAAACCCGAGGAGGATCTGGTCGAGTGCGCGAGCTACGTGTTCGCTTAACAAGGAATTCGAGTCATAACGCTTAATTAAGGTACTGTACGAAGTAAGGCCCGCATCGAGGATCGGTGGAGGGCGGCAAAGGGGTGGGAAGGTATGAGGGCCATTGGGCCCCGGGATCGTGACCAACCCAGAAGCAGGAACGCGGTCAGATCGGCTGATAGCGATCTGATAAGGTGCCCTCCCAAGATTACGAGCGGAGTTCGAGCCTCTGCACACACGCCGCTCGGTGAAACCAGTTTTTCTGCGGGCTCGATTTAATTAGATTTTCCGTGGGATCTATCGGCACTCGCCCTTAACTCTCCCTTTTAATTTTCTCCCCTTTCCTTTTTTTCTTCGCATTTTCAAATTTAATGGGGACTTAATGGAACCGAGATTTCCATAAACTTCAACCCCTTACCTCGTGACATTTTCTTCGGCAATAAGAAAATAAACGAGAATCTTACGAGATAAATTATTTCTATTACAAAATAAATAACGAATACGGTGTTTCGTTATGTATACTATTTTGTATTAGTGGGACAGTGGAGCGGTTGGTTTTTTCGCGTGAACCCCGGCGAATCGATGCAGGCGAAATCCGCCGATAATGCAAAGCGTGACTGACATTCGACTTATCGCGGTATAATCCTATTAAACTATCATTATAAGCTTAGCGTGGAATCACCGCAAGTGCTCGCCGATATTTCATGAAAATTTATGAATTAGCTGCGGCGCTCCATTAACATATTCGCCGATCTCGCCGAATTTCCGTGCTACCCTTGTTAAATATCAGCGATCGTACATCGGTTAAATTAGAAACGAAATTTACCAATCACTTTCAGATCGAACGACGAATAATCGAGGGAGAGAAAAGAAAGGAAAAGAAAAAACAATCTCCAAATAGAATCGGCGGAGGAGTGGGAAGGGGTGAGAACGCGGGAAAAAGGGATACAAGGGAGTCGAAGGGACGACAGAATGGAATTCGAGTGAGTCTACAGATAATCTGAAGCGTATGGGACGAGCACGGGGCAGAAGCTACTACAAACGAAGAGGGTGGGGGCTTTAAAATGGCGGGAGCATCCCTACTCGGCCTAAAAGCAACCCCAATCGTTGCACGCTGGTCTAATCACAGAAAGGGGGTTGGTTTTGCATTTCATACCCTAACCGAACAAACGCTAACACCATTCTCCACGTTCTTCGCCACGTACGTCAATAAGAGACTCTATCCAACGACAGGAATTAATATCGAATAAATCAACCACGCATAATTCTCTCGTACGATGAGGGTACAGGGTTGAAGTAATAACAACACACCAAAATATCGAAACCGTAAGGTTTAATTCGAGAGAACACGTTGTCCCATGCGGGACTGTTTTTCCATAAAAATTCTCCGGCTTAGGTATACATGCTGGTATTATCATTCACTGAACTCGATATGGGTCCAAACGTAGAACCCCAACGGAGAGGAGGTTTATTAAATTCAATTAGAAAATCGAACCAATAGAAGCACAGGGACAGGGAATAACATTTTCTGCTTACGTATCCGAAATGTCGGCTTCGCGTCCACGTGCATCTTCCTCTTGATCCCGAACTGACAGATCCCGACAACCATTAGAAGGCCTTTGAAACAGTCCCTTTTTAGCGAATTCAACACTTTCCACCCCTTAGGTGTCAATCTTCCTCCAAACACCTAGTCTCCTCCTCTCATCCAAGTCAGTCAAACTCTTCGAATGACACACACACACACACACACATACACGCACTTTACCTATCTAAACGGGAGGATATTTCACACAGAGAACCATCACCAAGTATCGATACAGAATTAATACAGATACCAAGGACTGATTTCACCCTCACGTGGCTACTACATTCACCGATTCACGTGCGAGCTAGAGAATGACACAGAATCGAAAGGATCGAGGTGCAACGTGTCTCGCGTACGTTCGATGGATTTCGAAAAACCGGGGGTGCCCCAAGTTGGCCTGCCGGGGGCAACTTGTCTACTGGTGAGCCAAGAGCTGTCCGTTCGCGTTGGTCAGCGCTGCCCCTCTTCTCAGCTGGCCCGTGGGGGTGCACCCCCGCAAACCCTCCGCAAGGCCAGCGTGAAGAAGAGAGAGAGACGAGGCCAAACAGAGACAGAGGCCGGTACGTGCCTCTCGAACACGCTCTTCTCTCTTTCTCTCTCTCTCTCGACACGCTCTCGACAGAGGGTACATACATTATCCGCCCCTGATCCTCGATCCTGAACGATCGACGTCTCGCTGGCTACCGCGCTGAATTATAGAAACGCTTCTCCCTGCTTCTCTCGCCCACGTTTTCCACGCCGCGTGCCATTTGCCCTTTTAATTTCGCGCGAGAAGAGAGATGCTGGATGGACGGAAGTAAGTGTAGACGATCGGAAAGGAAGAGCTAACTTTTTACCCTTGATTGGAACGTGTATTCTGTTTTCTGCGTTCTAATCGAGAAAAATTGGAAACCACCCGGGAGTAATAGAAGAAAATTCGAAGCGTTCCATCAACTTCGAACGCTGTCTCGTCTCGCAGTAAATTCCATCGTCGGTCATTCTCTCAGCCCTTTCGTCGAACCGAAGGGTGTTCGACGGAACAACGAGAACGGGGGAGTAGCGAGGAGAGGTGAAAGAAAGGAAGAAAAAAAACGCAAGGAACAACTACGGGCGCGGTTCATCGGAATTTCGGAATGCCTGAACAAGCGGAGGAGTCATTAAGTCGTAAAACTAGAGAGCAACCTCCCCGGAAAGGAGGCAAAAAGAGAGGAAAAAAAAGAAGCAGATTTGCGTCCCTGGTTGAAGGACCAAGCGCAGGGGTGTTGTAAATTCTTTTTTTTCTTCTCTCCTTCGTGAGTACCCACGAAAATTCCAAATGGGCTTTCCGTGTTTCCGCAAAACTCTGCATCTCGTAGACGGCTGACCCGTTGTAAATCTTCCAACGTTGCGTCCTCGAGAGTGTAATGGAAATGGAAATGCGTGCGCCCAAGTCGGCGAATTTATAGTTAGAAGGCTCCTCTCTCGGAGCCTCGTAACGACTTGGATTAATCTACGCTGATCCCAGCTGGCCGTCGCCGCCGCTGATCGTTATTGTAAATGTTGATTGAGCAATTGCGATGGAATTGGCCTTCCCACGGCTTCTCGATATAAATACACGCGTTCACCCAGAACAAAAAGAAACGAAGAAGAGGCACTACGCCCGGTCAATTATTTTTACACCCGGATCGATCTGCAAATTATCTAATTCGGTTAATTAGCCCATTGGCTTAATTATCCTGGCTAGTTGGTACGTTGCTACAGTAGGGGGTTCTAATCAAACAATCAAGTAGCTCATTACCAGCTCACCCGGTACTATTATTATACACGTTATATAGTTTACTCACACGAGGAAAACCCTTCCCGCCTCGCATTTTCATTAGCCCTATTGTACAATTTTATTATAAATTGATAACAGTTTTAAGCATCGAACATCGCTAAATTACATCGTGTAATAAGTAAAATCGTAAAGAATATAATTCGTTATTTACACGATAAAACGCGAAGAGATGTTCGTTGAATACCGAGAACCAATCGATTTAACGGGGAACTTACATATCCCCAAATCAAATCAGCGAATCCATTACAAAACTCCATCGAACCGTATTAATTTGCATCGTGACGATTATAGTGTATCAAATTTCATTTACCATTATCATTACATACTCGATATCCCTCAATTCCGTTACACACACACGGAAATATTCCTACACATACAATCCCGAAAAAAAAAAAAAAAAATAGCAGAATCGAGAAACTGACCCGCATCTTTATTCCCGCGGTCTCGTCACGCGACGTACGTCATTCCCAAACTTCTCTATCTCCCTCGTGATAGTTCGAGATCGATCAGGCCGAGAATCGAGGAAATTTTCCGGAAGAAAGAACGAGAGCAGAGAGAGAGAGAGTAACGTTCTGTAGAGAAGAAAATGCGAGTGGTCTCGGCGTGAAAGGCCGCGCGTATCGTTCCAACCACCCGCGCTTTCAACGAGCAGAGATCAACGCAAGGGTCCATTCGCCGCCCCTATTTTGCAACCACCTCCCCCCTCGCCGTTCGATAGTGCATTTGACCAGAGCATTGTCCGGCGAAACGGTCCATTGTCGGATTGAATCATCGTCGTCCGGGGTTGGAATATTCACAGAGGATGGCCGATGGTCAGTGGCCATTATTGCTAGCCCAGGCGCGTGTGTGCAGCTCTCCTCCACTCTGAGACGAAGGGGAGGGGAAAAATGGACGTACTCGAAAATCTGGAGCGTGGACACTTGGCCCTTTCATGCGTCGATCTCGTGCAAGGCTCTCTCTCTCTCTCTACGTTCCGTGAATTATTGTGTTTAATTGTGTTCACGGTAATGGGCACAGACTGGGACAAATTTCCGGGCGGGAAGCTGGCAGATTGTTCGACGGCACTATGAACGACGGTCACGTGGCTCGCGGCGATCTGAACGAAAGTGGAAACACCGTTCTGCCGTGAAATTCATGGAACTCGTGCTATGGGTGGGTTGATTGGCTTCGTGATTCGTCACGGTGGAATATGTTAGAGTCGCTTCCTCGGGAATCTAGAAAGGAACGATGTGTGGTACGCAGGGTATCCTTGAATTGACGGTGTAGAATTCGGAATAGGGGTGAAATTTTGTTGGCGAAAAATTCAGTTGGAAATGTGGAGTAACACTTTCTACAATTTTCTCGAGACGAATCTGTCGGTCTGTTGGGTAAACGTTGGAAATTTAGTAATCCAAATGGACGTAGGAATGGTCTGGTATATTTTCCAGCGAAGAGAAACATCGCAGGTAGGATTATACGCATTTTCAACCGGGATTCTCTTGTTGTCCCGTACCGAGAAGGGTGCAGTGGACTGCGTCATTGTGTGTAACAGCATCGCTCGTATGTCGCCCGTGTCCTGGCCGGTGGAGGTCAGAGGGCAGATTTTTGTCGAGTCGAATACAGGGTGGTTTATACCCTATTATGACGGGAGCATGCCAAAGGTCACGTTTTCCATGAAACGAGAGAGAGAGAGAGAGAGACGAAACGAAACGCGGGATTGATCCGACACGCGTAATATTTCCATGGGTAAACTACTATTTTCCCCGATATCTAATTCCATCGTTCGTTCAGCTACGCACAGATTTTCATTCGAGATACGAAAATTACAGCCTCTGGAAAGTTTCTTTGGGAATAGATTGGAAAAGTTACACACCGTCAGTCCGTCGAGTTTACTGATGGTTGGAGAACGCGCTCGACCACAAAGGCGTCTTAATGAGTTCATAAGGCTACCTGAGGAAAGGCAGATTTCGATCTTTCCATAAGAAATCGGCGCATCTTTCGACATGCTAATGCAAGGGGATGTCCGTAGGAACCTCCTAAGACTCTCATTACCGTCAGTCCCACGTTCCCGATACGTGCCCACAGCTATCGCCCTTACACGAGCCGCATTTTCCTGAAATTTCCCGACCATCGGACCCCATTCACCCGGCAAAAAGTGCATTTACATGTCTATGCACTTGGCGAACACCGAGGGACGCCGGAAAGGCCAGGTAGACTTGTCAGATATTTACCGAGATTTTTAATATTCGCCGGCGCGGTAGGCTTTGAAGACCTCGAGAAATCGCTCCCACGAATTGTGGAACCGTAATTGCGGTACCTTTCATTCAACCGTAAAAATTGGAGAATACCGTAAGGACGGTTCATTAACATACGAATTAACGGTTAAAACCAATCTCTCGAATGAATATTTAATTAAGAAAAATACAAATTCACCATTTTTAACCCTTTGACTGCTTTCGTTACACAATGACTACGGGTTGAGAACAAGAATACACAATTACCATTAAAGAATTGACAATTCATGTTCGTTAGCTCTTCCTGAGGAGTATTCGAAAATTTTCCAAGAAGAAAACGGTAACACGTGAAGCTCGTTGCACAGTTCCACCGAGGAACGAAGAAAATATTTCCGGAAGAGGGAAACAGAGAGGGCAGAGTCGCAATTAACGGCAAAAGCGAGGCTCGTCCGAAGAAACCCGATAGGCTGTCCATAACCGCATTCCATATGCCCAAGCCGAGGGTTGCCGGCCACCGGCAGGTCCGCGACCCAGGAAGTAGGTAGTAATTTCGGGCACAAGGCCCACCGAAATTAGCAGGCAAAGAGCCCAGAGATGATTTTCCAAAATAACACGTCCCGATACAATGGCCAGGCAATTTCCCGAGCACCAGCTGCTGCCACCTATCTGATTTATCATCTCGCCTCCGGCCTGCCTCACGGTGTTCTCCATGTTGAAAAAAATCGATTCCACGATCGATGGATCGTACGTTCTGTCGGGGAATTTAGTTAATTATGTGTGGAATCTGGTCGAGCAGAAAATCTTCGAGAAAATTTCCTTTCAGAGGTGCAACGTAGAGGTGAAGATTCAGGTGAAGATTGTGTCAAGGTAATTCCTCAGATATTTCAACCTTGCAAAATTCTATTTTTTATCGAGCGTTATTCTTTTATTAAGAGTCCAATTTCGAATGTATCCGAGGAGCTACGATTCGATCTTCGTTCCACAGGAATCAGCAGTGAGAACGAGAGCAGCATGTTTTTTGGGTTGTTCAATCGGTTATTGATTGGAAAATGTAAGCTGGAGCGTGGCGGACCGAGGGCGAGGAGAGACGAGAGAGAGAGAGAGAGGAACCAGTACAGCAACGACCCGACAGATGGCCATTGGTCAGCAGGACTCTGTGTAGGAAAGTTTGCCAATCGAGGGAACAACTTGGACTTCGTCCTTGCAATTATTAGATCCACCAAGAATTCCCTTTCCCCACCACCTGTCCGCATTGCAATTTCATCGAGAATAATCAACCTCCTCTTTCAACTTAATTAACCCAACAATTTCCCTAGAATAATCAACCTATCTCTCCCGTACCTCGAACAAAATTCCACAAAGAAAATTGGCCATCTGCCTGGTACACATTTCCTCTGTTTCCTCCAGATCCTCGCGAAGGTAGCCATTCCGAGCTATTCGTGCCAGGTCTGAAAGGGTTGACCTGATCTACCAGCTTCGAAGGTGGCGCAAAAGGTCGATCATGCTAGGTGTTAAACACTCGTGGGCGGAATATCTGCCGGTTGCATCGTTCTCACAGCTGGAAGCAAGGTGAGATCGCGTGGAGCGTCACGCGTGCGATTACCCTGCGTTTTCCCCGTGGCGTTTGTAACGAACGCGTGGAACAGCGGAGGTGAGGCGAGGAGGTCCCCCTGTGGAGTTCTCTCTCATCCTCCTCGAGGCTGGAACCGCAGCACCGCTGCGATAGTCCGGCTCCCTCGCATCCCCCGGGCAATCTTTTCAATTTAAAGTCAAGCATTATGGCTTAAATTGCATTATGGTTTCCTTCCCCACGAAGAAGGTAGGACCGAGAGCAGCAACGAAGGGCGGCTCCTTGTAAGCAAGACTCAATCACGCCGCTTAACCTCTGACCCAGCAGCCTGCTCGAGCACACACGCGTGTACACAGTGTATACTACCCACTACTACTACTATATATATATACACTTTTACCACCAGCAACATCCACACACAGACACGAACAAGTTCGTTCAATTCATCTCGGTTGCCCAGGATGGACTTCACGTGGAGAAGTGTATATATATGTACGTATGTATACGGATAGGGATGAGAATGTGAGTTGATGATGCGTCCTGGGTGGACGAAGGGTACAAGATCGTCGCGGTGTTCGCGAAATTAGCCATGAAAACCTGTCCGCTCCGAGGGCTTCTTACGTGCGAACACTTTGGTCGCGCGAGCCTCGATTAACGACGTGTAGAGAGAAAGCTCTTGCGGGTTGTTAATTATAGGTATTTGGGAAAATGAGTGTCTTTCGTAATAAGAAGAGAGAAACGCTGCAAGTGAGATTTAGAGTAAGGAATAAATTATCGTGTGGTTATACACCTCCTACGAACGTACTTTCGCAAACTGTTTTAACCTATTCACACCTAGAACGCACTCTCTAAAATTTACTTATTATCGAAATTTTACTCGTTTGTAATATTCTACACAATATCGGAGACATCGAGGAAATTAGAATTCGAAGTTCCATTTAATCTGACCGAGAATTAATCTCTGCTCCCTAATTTTTAATTCATCCTACGAAGCAGGTTTAAATACAATACGCAACTAATCAGCGGCCAATGATCCATGAACACGGCTTGCGTGTAATCACAAATCCAAAACGACACTCGTTATAAAAAGCCATTCGACAAGCAACTCAGACCACGAAATCTTCGAAGCTCTCGCAAAGATCTTATCGCTATCATTCAAATTTCTCCGCGAGCTAATTCCCCGAGAGCACATCTACACCGATCGCACGTTACCAGAGCCAAAGTCAGTTAATCGAACCGTATTGTTCCGCGAGATCGAGCAACGTGATCTGAGGAAACGATCCCAGCCGATAACGTAATACGGGAAAAGGGAAAAGCAAGAGTGGCGCGAGGAGGAGAAAGAGAGATAGAGAGAAAGAGAGGTGGACGGCTGCGAGTATCTGTTACACGCCTTACGGACAGAGCGGAACGCGTTATTACAGCCGCGAGAGGTGCCGTGCGAGGAGAGCCGTGACTTTTTTCCCCGGGAACGTGAAGTTCAAGGTCCGGCTTGGGCTGGGTCGTTTCATTCATTCGCGATAGAAAGCGTGCGTGTGCAATAGGTACTCGTGAACATCGAGTTAGGTGCCATTTTTCGTCCTAATGATCCTCATCGTCGTTTTAAACTTATCGTTACGCCGAGAAGTAAATTATTCCCGTAAAGGGGGACGTGTTTTCTTACAGCTAGAGGGTAGATTTTCGATTAGATCTACCTTGTCTTACGAGTCTCGTTGATCTGGAGATCGAACGAGAGATCGTGAGATGGGGAATCTTTCATCGTAGGCTTGGTACCTTTTTAAGCGAAAGGGATTCATGGGAGTATTGGTCCTTTGAAATATTCCGACACTGGGTGTAATTTTGGCTCTGTGCTAATTTGATGCTGTGACAAATGGGAAAATTGGTAACCTTTGGCCATACGAATACTCCTCTAACGAAAGGTTGGTTCCTCTCTGTCACAATGATAGAAGGGAGAATTGAACCTAATCAATTCCCAAAACACAACATCTGAAGAATTAAAAATTCCAGGTGCACCGAAATACTTGAATTGGCCAAAGTCGAAGCTCGCGAACCGTGCAAGCTCTAAAACCCATTAAACCCACCCAACGCGCAGAAGACTCTGCAGGAAGGTCGAGGAGAGTCGAACGGAGTCCGAGTTCACGCGGGGGACCGTGATCGCCGGACGTGGAAGCATCCTTATCGTCTGCGTTCTTAGCGAGCAATCCTTAAGTAATATATTTCTCGGGGGTAATTGCAGGCAGCGATTTCGTGCGGCTCGTTCGAGATCCGCCAGATACGTCGTGCTGTACCGCGGAGCGTGTATTGCACGTGCAAACGTGAACGTTAGAAAGAGAAAGAGAGGGAGAGAGAGAGAGAGAGAGAGAAAGAAGCAGAAGGCTGAAGAGGTAGGTACCCGTACGGTAGGTTACACGCGTAGGTAGGTACTTACGTGCCTATCCGACGTAGGTAGACACTCGCCTCGCGTTTCCTCTTCGATGGAGCGAGACCAGGCTACGCTACGTCGTCGACGAGGAAAGTTAAAACCAAACGAAAAGAGGAGAGATAGAGAGGGACAAGGATACGACGAGAAGAGAGGAAAAAGGGTCAGATCGAGTGAGAGAAAGGGAACCTGAAGACGAAGAAGAAGAAAGAGAGGGAGTACTGATAGAGCGTAACTGACTTCTTGGCCGGTGCATATTACCGGGCTGTTAGAGGGCGGAGCCGGCTGATGAGTTAGCAACGTATTGACTTTATAATAATCACGTTAGCCGGTCCACCGTGATCCCTTGGTATTACGCGGTGGTTCGCGCCGATTCACGTACCGGGTGATTCCTTCTTCATCCTTAATCTAACCCGTGGAAAATGAGAAAGCCGTGGAATCAGGCTGAAAATCAGAAATTCTTCCTCGTTCACTCTTCCAAGGTAATACACTCCTCTAACGAAGAATCCGGAAACTCAACCAACACGCATTTCTTCTCGAACGTCGATAAATCTTCGATCGATTAACCAAGAAGACGAAGAAGGAGAAGAAGAACTTCTTCTGTTTACCATCGAACGAGACACCGAAGCAAAGCGCACGTGGCCCCATAAATCAACGCTGCAGCGGAAAAGAAAACGAATCCTGGAATACGAGCTTGATCATTAATATTAACGCGGTCCGTGGGTCCCAACCGTTCGCGAAATTACGTTACTCGATTTGGCAGAGGCGAGTTTTCAGTCTTTGTTGACTCGCGCCAACGATCGATCCAACGATTTCAAGAAAGACTCGAGTATGGTTCGGAAGGATCGGTAAGTTGTCGGTTCGAGGAGCTGAAGAGGATTCCACCATCGGTCTCTGTAGCTTAATTAGTAGTTAGTTTTATCGTTCGAGGCTTCTCTTTAGACAGAGGCTGTCAGACACGGATGAAACACGTGAGAGAGTAAGGTTCGAGACTCGTTACGTATTCACGTGCATCCGCAGGAAGCTCCAGCAGCGTTACGGGATCCACTTATTCCCCTTTTTATTACACCATAACCATTTTCCTCTCTTTGCCCATGCACGCAGAATTGGCAGATGGTTTTCTACGTAATCGCCTGGCTGATAGTTTACGATAGTTTCGTTCGCCTTTTCTCTTGTATCTAGAGCGTAAAAAGGCGCGACCTTGCTGAAATAGAGTCATCACGCGTGCAGAGGTATCCCGGTGAACTAACGGTGGCGTTAACCGAGGCAAGAAAATAATTGATACTCCACCAGGCCTTTTTCCTACATGGCTATTAATAGAGAGGAACCAACGATCGAGGCTTCTAATAGACGTTCAACGTCGATATACAACGCGTTTCTTGCTCATCTGCATCCACCAGAGATCGTGTCCTAAAATCACGATCGAAGGAGCGGTGCAATCAGTTCCAATTTTCTTCGGGTAAATCGGCAATCTCCTCTTCGTTACCTCTGCTCGATTCACACGGGAATGGCTCTAACGTTGGGAGAGAGAGAGGATCGACGTGTTTTTCATGCGTAATTTCTTTCCCTTTTTTTTTGTGGCACATTTTGGTAGGTGTTTTTCGCGTGCAGATAAGCAAAATGGAGGCAGCAAAGTTGCAAATTGCTTTTGTATCGCCCGGTACACGGGGAGCTCGCCGCGGCAACGGTCGGCGGATCGCGCTGACCTCCAATCTCACCTCAATTTGCCTACACGCCGCCATTTGCGTCAGCGGGAACGGCGAGCGGCCTATCTAAAATTATGATCTGAAAAAATCCCCTCGGCTAGCATGGTGCTCTCGCGAGGCAACGCGAGACCGCACGTCTCGACGGCGTAATCGATTAATTACGGCAAATCGCGCGTTATTATAAATTTTTGGGGTAATTGGTATCCTTTTCGAATACACGTCGACCATCCTGCGTCAATCATGGTAACGCAAGGTGATCGAGACGACCGTATTTTCCAGTTGGATCGCTTATTAATACTTATCGATCGTTTTTATACATTTTGCAAAAATTTAAACAATTCAACTGACCGTTTCTCGGTAAAAAAGAGATAAAGATAAGAATTGGAAAACTGGTGCACGTATTATCGATGAATTTTCGAGGGGAAAAAGGATCGAGTTACCCGTACGTTCTAATTAACTCTTCAATTAACTTACAGTTCTTCGCGGAGTGTATATCCTCGGTGGACTGTCGAAACCGCTATCGTTTATAGCCCGATGCTAATTTGCGGGCGAGCAGCTGCTCTTGCCTCGAAACGAATCCACGCGACCGCCTCGCAACTTTTTTGCCGTAACAACGTCTTTCGGCTTATTAAAGCGGGTCATCAATTACCGTCGTGCATCTCATTTTTGCCGGGCGCGGATCTCGCGCGATCAACAGACGGGATCAACGCGCATAAAACGCTGATTTAGCGGAGAGTTCATCGCAAGGACCTCTCTTCCGCCGTTCCAGAGCAACGAGGTAATGCTAAGAAGAAGTTTCACTTCCAAGGAAAAATTCGTTCTATCAACATCAAGGTTAGACGATCTTCCTTCGTCTGGCAAATTTTCTCATCTCACGTTGAAAAATACAGTCAAAGGGGAAGTGTGTTTCGTGTTTAATTGAATTTTCGAACGCGTTCTTAGCACACGCTTCCAAAGAGAAACGAGAGTGAAAGAAAAAGAGAGAGAGAGATGTTTCAGCACAGTTCGAAACAATTCGCCTGGCCATAAAACTTGGGTGCAACTTCGGTCACTATAAATCCGGACTCTTAACTGCGTGACGATAAATCACATAACTTATATGAGAAAAAGTGTGTGAAAGAGAGAGAGAGAGAGAGAAAGCGTTGGCTAGCGGAAACTGCGAAACTCCACGCGTAGATCTTTCCCTTCGATTCTCGTCTCGAAGGAAATTCCTACGTTAAAGGATCGATCCCCCGGACCCATGGCTTCTTCTTCTTCTTCTTCTTCTTTCTGTTCGCGATGAAAGCGACGCCAGGCAGCGCGCGAGGGATATTTCTGTGCTGGCAAGACGCGGCCAGTTAAATCAGAATTCAATTTGAACGACGTTCGAGCTGGGAGATCCCCATAGAAGATACGAAATATTCATGGCGAGAATACTTTATCCGTTGTTATTCTTAGGCCACACGGCCTTCCATAAATACATCGGTACCCGCCACGACCATTTGCACCGTTTGATCGCTGTCCTTCCAACTTATTCCTACAAACAATTCCGAGTATTCTTTCACCCTCTGCAACGCCGTGTGACTCGGAACACGCGTTAATCTGTGTTTTACATGTCGCCTTTTATTTTATATTTTAGGGAATTGCCGCGATGAAGCCCAACTCACGCACGTGAGATTTCCCTAGAATAATCGCTAGTCAATTTTGTTTATTATAATTATTGAGAATAGATTATATTTTGAATTTTTCTCTCCTTAACGTAGGCCCAGGCCGGGCCATAAAAGCCATGGGTCCGCTGACCGTGGTTCCGATCCAAGTATATAACAAATGTTTCTTCGCATTTTAAGCAGTCGTGCGACAACCCCGAACTGAGTACCTGTTTCTCACTCGGGTTTTCGCCTCCGTTGTTTTGTATTACATTTATATCAATAAACGTTTTTCTTCTCTGCAGTCGATTGTGTCAATCTTTATTCGCAAATTGAAGATCCTCAATGTTGGTTTTTGTTATAAATCAAATCAAAAATTAATCTCTTTCCGTGATGAACGGAGATGCGGTTTCTCATCTGTTTATATGAGAAAGGAGATAACGCACCCCTATTAAATGAGGTCATCGGTGCCTCATGTTACCGGCTCTGCGCGCCCGGTAGAGTCAGTCCTCTAAAGACATTTGAAATAGAAAGAAGTCACTTCCATCGCGTAGAAAATAAAAATATCTCAATATCGAAAGTTGAAAACAGTTTATTTAAAACCCATTTCCCAACACTCAATAATAATTATCCATCGAAATTTCAAATTCTAATCAATCGTAATTTTTCTTCCCGTGAACGAAGAAAAATCGGGTTACAAAGGGTGAATCGAAAATCGTGCTATTCAGACACCCTAATCTACGTCTACTTTAAATCGACGATGGACTCGAATTCTTTTGCATCGAAAGACAAATGTCCATCTCTGTCTACCGAGAAATTGGAACCGAATCGTTCGCCAGACATTCCCTCGGTCCACGAAATAGCGAGCAAAGCAGTGACACGGCGCTCGCAGCCTGATCGATTTAGCGCCAAATGTCGCCGTGTTTTACACGCGGCAATAATGGTCGAAATCTATGTAGCCAATATTTCACGGGGCCACCCTTTCTCGCCCGGTGCGCGTCCCCTGCGCCGCCTTATATGAAACGTTCGTGTACACCAGCGACGTGTAGCCTCGGTTATTGGCTCGCATATGGCCGCTGCTCGATATTTCAAACTGCACGGCGAAATGGAAATACGAATGGTCCCGTGCCACCGTTGAAAAATGTCTCCGAAAAATGTCTCTGAAAAGCCCTTTAAAAAGTTACACGAGAAAAGCTCCGGTGAAAATATCACGAACGTAACAATTAACGCGAGAAAAATGTGACAATTGCTTTTATTAATACAATTCTTTTGCACACTTTGATTCAACGTCTCCGACACGTCGATGTAGGACACTCGAAATAATTTGCCCGGGGTTCGCCGAATAAACGGAATTTAAATACCTCAGAGGGAAGAGGGCGATCCCGGGGAGAAGAATGATCGTCCCAGGGGAGAGATACATCCGAGAACGGCAAGAAAGGATCCTTCCGTAACCGGACAGCGTAATTTACACGCGACGAGACTACGTTACACAGTTCACTGACTTCAAAGATTACTTTTTAACAGGCACTTGTTCGCAATTCTTCTTCGTACCATCCTCAACTATCTCTCTATCGTTCTTCCCGTGTTTCCACTTTAAACAAACGACCGATCGATGAGAAATTACATTATCGAAATACACTTTCGTTCGCAATCCCCCTCTTTTTAATTACTACGGTGATTTATAGTTCTCCACAGGTCCGTACCAAGGGTTGATAGAAAGGCTTTCAGAGGCGAAAGGATCATCGTTTCGACACATGTCCACGGGAGAGGGCTCGTGCACGTCGTTTTGGGGTGATATCCCTCGTTTCTCAAAAACTGGCCACTGCATATGTCGGCGCAAGAAACATAATGTTATCAAGCTGTCCAGCGGAGAGAGAGAGGCGAGCGGCGAGAGAACGAAACCCTTGGGGAACCTCGTCCACTTCGTCCTTATTGATATACCGAATAAACACACTTGGCAGCTAGGCGGGATAGCTTTGCGAGGCAAATAGACTCGGAGAGACCTCGCTCCTCGCCCTGTATCCTGTCTTAAAGGGAGAATCTACCAACGAAATACCACTTGCTCCTAGTTCTTTCGTTCTTTTTAAATTTCTATACATCTTGCGTGAGAAATATCTATTGTACCGTTCGTGCAGTGTTTCACAAAATTTTGCATTAATTTCCTTCTGTATTCGGATATTGCTGACAATTGTTTTGTATTCCAGAGCTCTTTTTAAGTTAGCTAAAACATTTTCAACTTGTCTAACAATTGAAATTTATATTGAACTGAATTTATCAATCGTACAACATGAAATTTGTATCAAGCTGAATAACGTGCCAATTTATCAGTCATACAGCATTGTTTAGAGAAATAAACATTTCTTTTATTTCGCATCTGAAATTCAAGAATTTCCTCTGACTAAGACTCAAAGGGACCATTTAGACCTGCAAAAATGCGTTCAATTCCTTCTCACGCACATTTCATCTGGCTCCTCTAACCCCGAAAATATTCCCAAAAACCTAGCTTCTCGATAGGAAAAAGAAACTATTCCAACTACGTTTACAGCATCACTTTCACGCGTAATACCCGAAAGAAGTCTGCCCGCAAAGACACCCCTACGAGCTAATCGAACGAAGACGATACCCGTTCTCACGTTACAACCGCGCGGCTTTCAACTTTCGACCCTTATCGATCGGCCGCCCTTATCGAGCCTCGGCGCACCTTGTCCACGAGCCGGCGGCTCGACGGTAAATAAAGATGGCCGGTTTTTCCCATCAGCCGGTACACACGCACCACTCCCTTGGTCCCTCTTGCCCACTACTTACGTCCAGACGGTTTTAAATTCCGCGAGTCAAAGCGATGTTTGACATGGAAATGTCTGAACGATGCATTAAACATGCCGTTTCCTCTCTTGTTACTGTGGACACGCACGCGTATTAAAATATATCTTAATATGCAAATTTATTTGACCGTCCGCCGGACGACCATTTGCATCCCCAGGCTCGACCAGAATAAAACAGACGATTACGATCGACCACCACCGGTCCTGGCGAAGGCCTCTCTCTCTCTCTCTCTTTTTCTCTTCGTCTCGTGGCTTTCGTATCGAGTAAAGAAGCCCTGGATCGTTCACCCCTGCCAACGCTATTGTTCGAGCAATGTTTATTTAAGCAAACGAAAGGAGTTCCATGGGATGAATTCGCCTTCGTACGCCGCTCTTCGACCGGCATCCGGTTCGGATCGATAGCGACGCGATGCCGCACTTCTAGCGCAACGCCTCTTCTCGGCCACTCTACCGATTATTCCCTTATCGATGCTTCCTTCTTCTATTCTAGTTTTTCGAAAATCGAGCGAAAGATAACGGTAAAGTGTCTAAATCGACAGATTAGTAAGAATCCTGAATTATCAGCGATCTCTATCGAGCTTTAATACATTTAAAAGGTTATCCTTTTCGGAGACAATGAACCTGCGCACGCAGACGTTGAAGAAAAGTTGCAAGTGTGGTTAATTAATTCCGATAGAATGTCTGGGCGGAAGCAATTAACGCGTACGATGGACTCATACATGCATAATCGGTGGAAAATGGAATTTCGCTAAGAGATAATGGTATGAAATGAAATTGCAAAAGAAGCGAAGCCGATCGATGATGATACTTTCAAACGATTCTCCGTCGTCGAACTTAAAAAACGCGCACGGACGAAAACGGCCAAGATTTTACTGCTCGATTATCCACGCGAAAGAAGAATCTTCCCCTGCCTTCTTTGGTTCTCCAAGTACACAATCTCGCCTGAATGATTAATTTCGCTGCGCGGCCAATTTAAGAAAAGGCTCTGTATCGTGGTACACACGCGAGCCAGAGGTAAAACAGTGATCGATCCATCGGAGGAGAGACGTTTCAAGCTTCCTGAATCAGCGGTCCCTTCGCCGTATATCACGACTTCATAACGCGGCATAAAAACGGTAACGGTTATCGTTGGCAATTATCGGCGCAAGTGAAAACGGGACGAGCATCGCGAATCGAGCAATCGTGATTGGCGGAGTAAAGGAAGCCGAGGGTTCGGAGGAAAAGAGAGAGAGCACCTGCGAGGGGCAATTTCGCTGGACCTTTCCCTAAAAGGAAACTCCTCTCCCCTCCATTGTCCGGCAAATGACATCAAGCTTATTGCATTATTTAAAGAGCTCCCCGCTTTAAGGCCGCTTTAAGCCGGTGACCCTTCGGTTTTTCGGAGTGCTGGCACCGTTCACGAATAAACCGTACCTCCCTCTACACTTCGGTCCCGGTGGATCGCGATCTTATCGAGCATTTGCAAGCATAAGTAATATGGATTTGCTCGATTGTTTTTCTTCGCACTTTCGGTACGATAAAAAGGTTCTCTCGTCCATTTTTATCGTGCTAACTTAAGAAATGGCATCTTAGAGTGTGTAAAATCTCTGAAGAGACAATTTCAGGAAAGTTGACGAATGTCCAAAAATCGAAAGGTAATTTTCATTTATGTTTCACATTCTTCTCTCAATTTTATTTTTTTTCATTACTTCCTGTGACTTTCATTTTCGAAATGGAACAGAAGGGATAGCGCAATTGGAAAAGTGAAAGAAAATAATAAAAAGACAGACATGAGTGTTAAGGGGTTGAGAACTGAAGCTTCCACGAATGTGAAATAACTCTTCTACGAATGTTTCAAGTATATGGCGGACGTGTACTCACCAGGAGAGATACCAAGTTTCACGTGGAGGCTGCTGGGGCTCCTGTGATCGGGAGTGGTCACGGGGGCAGCGATGGGTGGCGACAGGTGGGGGTGTGCCGGTGCTCCGCCACCTGTCGTTGTCGTGGTAGTCGTGGTAGCGCAGGGATTTAAGGGTGAGGTCCTCTTGAACGACTGTTCTGTCCGCCACGCGACCTCGTTATCGCCTATCCAAATTTTACCTGTAAAAATCAGACGAAAATCCAGGTTAATTGAACCCTCGCTGTTATCTTCCTGTAAAATTGACAAAATTCGATCGTTACGTTACTGTAACTCTTGACGAACGATACTATAAGCACAAGGATGATTCAGAAGAACAACAAGCAGCTAGAAATTATTCTCTATCGAGCATCAGGATCAAATTGCAAAAGAAATTCCCGAAACAAATTTCCCATCCCTCTCCTCTTGTCGCATTAATATAACGGTGGGGTCTTTGTGTCTGCAGAGAAAATGGCTTCTCCCCCTTCACGGAGCCGCGTAATTAGCAACCCTCCGAATCCCCTATTTCTCCTAGTTTTCCCGGCTTTCCCCCGTTTCCCTTAATTTCTGGGAACAATGCCTGCCTCTGGATGTTGTTCCAGCCTGCAGTGTCTAATTACACCCCGGCCACGTAACCTTCCTACGCTGAAATGCTCATCTACGGTGTGTATCGAATTCTCCTAAATACGTCTCAATAATAGAACTTTGAACCTCCCACGGAAATATTTCTCGTTCCTTTGTCAAGGGTAGAAAAATCTATCCAGAAATTCTGAGGAAGTTCTCTACTTCCGTTATGTCAAAATTTTCAAGATTCGCCTGTGGAATTATTCAAAAGACAGTGCTTCGAAAATTAATAGAAATAAGACAGAATCTATCGCAGAAATTCTGAGGAAGTTCTCTACTTCCATTACACTAAAATTTCCAACGTTCACAAACGCAGTATTTGAAAAGTTGACAGAAACGAGGGAAAAATTAGTGGAATCACAGCGGTAAAATCGGGATTTCCCAGCCACCCCGTACGTGACCGGAGCCTGCACGCAAATATCATCCCGCATGCGTGAGACGTGAGTCAGCCCCCGCGTTATTTGCTTGACGAATGATTTTTGTCCTCGCCTGTCTCTCTCCGTCCTGATCTCGCGCCCCTGCTCTGCTAACGACGGCGAGAAACCGAACTTCCTGGTCTGCAGTCAAAGAAGAATAAAGACAGAAAGGGAGAAGAAGCAGAGAAGAGGAGGGTGGAGAAACCGTGGTCCTTGGTGGCGATTCGAACGGTTGGTCGGAGGGTGGTCGAGAGAAGAGGAACGCAGAAGAGAGGAAAGAAAGTGTGGCTGGCGCTAACTAAGGGCGTCGGCTAATCAATATCATCAGAGAATGGCCGCTGACCTCGCGTACGACCCTCCATTCTTACCGTATGCCAAGTTCGAAGCGCTAGAAAAAGGATCGCGCTAAGATGAGAAATCTTTTTCGCCTCTCCGAGCTACTAGAAACGATCCGTACGATTTCACGTGGATTTCGTCGAGCAAGAAATTTGCATTAATTAGCATGCACAGCCGGTGTGGTGTACGCGTGTGTACATAGTGGCCGGGGAATAATTAACAGGCAATAAGGAATCCGTACCGGGGAGAGATAATTATTCAGGATCAGCAGGCCGGAGTAACCTAGCGAGCTATCTTTATTTTCTCTATAATTAATCGGTAGTGGTAATAATGCTCGGTAATTGGACGCTCTTTTTCCTTCTCGAGCAAGCCGGCGACCGGATGAAAGTAGGAGATCGAACGCTACTGCTAGCTTCTAAATAATATATTATATTAATTATGCCCCACGTCGAGCGTTGCGCAATAATTGATCGGCCTTGGTAATTATTGCGCTTCTCCGTGGATTAGAAAGACGCGATCAACCGTGAAGCTTCGTTCCGCCAAAGGTGCACGACGGTAATTTCGTTTAATACACAAGATTTCGATTTTTCTGAGAATCGAAGTTGAAGTGTAGATTGAATTTTGCGGAGAGAAATGTTGGCTCGCGGCGTGTCTTCGGGCCACGATTCCAGGCATGGAAGGACGGTTCCTTTAATCTCGCGGTGTTTGCATGCTCCCTCGACTCCCTTCCAACCCGCAGAGACAAACGGAGCCACCCCTCGAGGGGCGGCGAGATCGACGCGCCTCCGCGTGCACGCCCTGGAAAATTCAATTACGAGCGCTGCTCTTCAAATTCCTCTCCCACCTTCTAACAAAGTTACCGACATCACCGATATTGTAATAAAAAGATACGGTGATTATTACTGAAAAATCTACGAAAAATCTCTTCGTACTTCCTTCACACCGTCAAATCATACGTTTGACGACCATAATACCAAGACAACCCGAGGAACAACCCCGTTTCACAAGTTGGAAAAAATGAACTCACGAAATCCGAGGCAAACTCGAGCAGTTCGCATAAACAGAGCCATCCATTTGGTTCGGCCCCCCCCGATAGGTTCGGTTTTCCCCCTTTGCATTCCCCTCGTTCATTCGTCCAGCAGGCGCGAACTCCATTCACGGGTTTATCACTGTCCAGATAACAACGATTTACCTATGGATTCGTACGAGCTACGAGGGTCCAACGGGGACCATAGAGAGGGAAAAAAAAAGAAAGGAAAGGCGAAAGAGGAAGAAGGAGGGGTGTGAGAGGCGGTCAGCCACCTTGCATTCAGAAGTATTTCACTTTAACGGCCCTCCCGGGGATTGGCTGACCCTGCTCGAAGACCCTTCACCGTTTCAGCATAATGGACCTCTACATTACTTATTCGTCCTGGCCAATGTCCTGCCAGAAGCGACCACGCTCGTTTCCACGTCCTTCCATTTCCGTGCGCGATTAATCGCCGAGGACCACGGACACGGGAAGAGCGCGGATCCTGTCTCCGGCTGTTCTCTCCCTCGGACAATATCGAGCACAGGGTGTAATTAGAACGTCTGCGGATCGTCTGGTGGGAACGTACGTTACGATTCAGAGTGAAACATAATTGGCTCGAACGGTCGATTGATTTCGAAGAATAGCGAAAAGTTGGAACGATCGTAGAAATCGATCGTAGTTTGCGAAATATCAAATGACGCACCATCTACCTGTAGATAATACAAAATTCAATTCTATTATTAATACGATACACGATTCGAATCGATAGGAGAACCAGATAACCATCGATCCATGTCTAAAATAATCTGCAAAACGTAAGTATCAATAAATAAAGCAATTTACTCTAGTTTCATTCCTTGCATTCCCTCGTAACGTAAAATTCCTCTTAAAATCACTTCTACCCTTTCCATCGATTCTCTCGAATTCCCAGTGTCTACTGCAGTTCTCCACGACTTCTGTTAACGAACATTAGTGTCACGTACCGCGCAATTTCACCCCGAAACGCATCCTCGAAGCGTCCAGGTGGGACGTGAAATTTCGTCGTTCGAATGGACTCGCGAGGAGAGACCGGGAGGCAATCTGCTTTGCCGCGGTACTCGAAAGAATTGAAAATTCCTGCTCGTCCAAGGGTTGAAGAGGTCGGGTGACCGGGCTTGTGGAAAAGGAGAACGAGGGAAAGGGGAGGAAAAGTCCGTGAAGGAAGCGGACGCGGATAAAGCGTTCGATATAAGATTAATAGCGAAGGCCGGTGACCGAGCCTGTGCTGCACGTCGACGAGGGAGGCCTATATAGAGGACGGTGATTCCTCTTTGAAGGTGGAATCGGTGGCCAGTGACCAAATTGAATCCTGCTTAGGACAGCAGCCCTCCAGGCCCTCGAGCACTTTCTCCAATAAATAAATTGCTCCGCGCTGCGGCCGATTCGCGCTCGCGCGGAATCCGGCCGAATTAAAATTCTTCCGCTACCCTCTCCTTTGTGTACTACATGTTCTTCTTTTTTCTTTTTTTTTTTTTTTGGCGAATTGTAGAAGAGAAATTGAACTTTGTCAAGAGACGTCGCTTAATGGAAATGACGCTTAATTAATTGGACAAGATAAGGGACTTTATTTCACGGGAATGTTAATCGAGCATCTTCTGTGAATTCCTAGTTTAATAACGTGAAGATTTACAGCACAGTTTATTGGTAGAAATGAATTTATTACGGAATCTTGATTACACCGGGAACTTAATCTCGTAGCAAAGAAAGCCATGAATTATCAAACACAATGTGTACTTATTAAGATATTTTCGTTCCTCTCGGTGAACGTCTATTAACAAGTCAAATCTCTATTTGGAAAGCATCTTCGTGTAGCATAAAATTCAGCGAATTTAATTAGACTACCCGATACACTCCGGCGATTAGATCAGCTTCGAAATTTTCCTCCAGACACCTCTCGCTCCGTCGATATTAAAATCGCGTCGAGTCGTCGTACCGTTTCAGTCACGACTATAAATACGTCCCGCCGTGTCACCGTTTATCTCTCGATTACACGCAAATCGCAACAGGTAAGAAAGAAAAAAGATTCCAACGTTCGGAATATCGTTCGATAATCAAATTTCATCTCTCTTCACCTGTCGTCTGGCGGAGATAAGTGGCTGTTCAGCCACGTGCCGGACCGGACCAAAACCTTCTGATAAAGGGGTCAGACGGGAGTAAGAGCGCAGGAGATAACGGGTCCCAGGCTACGTGGAACGTTCCTCCGCGATGCACGCGCCTCTGCACGGGGGGGAAACACCTTCTTCTTGCAGTGGTGCACGTGTGAACGACCTTTAATCGGTCGACGCTTCTTCGTCCGGGCCGTAGAACGACGACGACGAAGATATCGTTCGAAACGTAACGATATCTCCTTCTCCAATTGCTCGCTCTTTCGTAATTTCAATAATGGAACGGTACGCGCAGCATTCGATCGGCCCGATAAAGACGACACAATCACGTCACGTAGATGCGGCCGCGTAATCACGCCTCCGGATCGCGTGGTTTGCCTCGTATGAAAATTGAAAAGGGAGGCGAAACGAAACGATCGAAACTTGCTGTGTATACGTACGTATATATATGTATGTATTATATAGGATCGCGTGAAATTGTTATCGTTATCCGGTGAAGGATCGAATTTCAGCGAGAAATTTTAAGCGGCCGAACCGGTGTATTCGAGACAACGAAACGCTCGCGGTTTATCGCGTTAATTGTTTTTTCATTCAAACGAATTTACTGAACGAGAAAGAGAGAAGAATGGACGAGGTTGCTCTTTTGTGTGCAACCACCGTCGAGTGGGGCGAAGAGAGACGACGAAGGAACTTTTCTTCTCCTTCTCTTCTTCGCTTTTATTTTTTTTCTTTCTCCCACCTTTTTCCTTCGCCTTTTTAATTTTTTTTCTACTTTATCGATAACGATGTAAGTTAATTGCATCGAGGTAATTAAATTACTTGGAGAGATTCATTAGAATGACGCATTATAGTGGAAAATTTATGCTGTTTACTCTGGAACTAATAAAGTGGCTTTATCTAGAAAAAGTATCCGATTATCAAAGCGCTATTACTACGCCACGGCCAGATAATGATACTAATACGTGCGCGTAGCCGAGCCGTTTTTACAGGGGATTATTAGAAAACGGGATGAGCAAAAGTGGGAAAGGAACAACCGGGGAACGTGTTACATTTTTCATTATCGTACATCGTGACGATACCGCGTCTAGTATTTTAAAAATATCGTCACGATAAAGACGGGTGTTCCGATTACGATTAGAAATCAACGACGTTACAAATTTCTGCGTCATTCGATCGACGATCGTTCGTACGAAAGTAGAATAATTTCGTTGACGAAACAGAGAAATCGTATTTATCAGATTAATCCCTCCGCGTCATCACCATACCGCGCAGACATCCCCATATTACCCTTGGTACAAGAAGAATCCCAAAAAGGGGAACTCATTTCGTTTGCAGGAGAAAGACAAAGGATCGGCATTCATCGCGAGAGAACGGTTTCCCTATTTCTTGCTGGTTGCCCTTGTCAGACCGGCGATCGATAAAGCCAGCACCCCTCTGCTGGCTACCTTGACGCTCGTCCACCCCTTATGTACACTCCTCCATGCGTTTAGTGTAACGCTTTGGAC
>NW_017100161.1:3318555-3342014 GCF_001263275.1 Habropoda laboriosa | reverse complement strand
ACAAGCCTACTTCGTCGTTTTTCCTCATCTATTCAAAAATGCACTCGACCGTTCGTGTTAATCGTTCTGTCTCTAATATACAACCTCTATCTTTCAAATACACTTCTTTTCATCCTCTGTATTCCTCTATGAAGTACTCTGAAATATACTTTTTCTCTTGCTCCATATTTCTCTGTAAAGTATTCTAAAATACACTTTTTCCTCTATCATGTACTCTAAAATCCACTTTTTCTCTTTCTCCATAATCCTCTATAAAGTGCTCCAAAATCCACTGTATCTCTTCCTCCATATTCCTCTATAAAGTGCTCCAAAATCCACTGTATCTCTTCCTCCATATTCCTCTATAAAGTGCTCCAAAATCCACTGTATCTCTTCCTCCATATTCCTCTATAATTATTACTAAAAAATCCACTTTTTCTCTTCCGCTATATTTCTCTATAAAGCACTCAAAAATACACTTTTTCTCTTCCGCCATATTCCTCTGCAAAGTACTCTAAAATACACTCTTCCTCATTCTGCATATTACAATAATTACTCAAAAATCCACTGCGCGATTTATAAAAAAATTTCCAGAGGAAAAAATCTTCGTCGAAAAATTTACGCAGATCGCGTAACAAGTGTTAAGTAACTCGTGGATTTACGCGAGTGGAATCCCTGAAATATTCCGCAGAGCAATCGATGCGGTTCCAAGGAGGTTCGCCATTATGTAAATTCAAGCTACCTGCGCGTCGACCAATAAAAAACGTGAATAATAACGAGCTGGTCGGAGGGGCCAGGCCAGAGGGGATACGAAACGTAGAGCAAGGGTTGTGAGCGCAAGCGCGAAACCGCCCTCCGCGGAACGGCTGGCGAGATACCACCCTTCGACATAACTCCTTTCCACCGACACCTAGCCAATCTGCATGTAACCCGCGGTGGCCAGACGCCATTTTCCTGCCAGTTTAAAGCGAAAGGGGAGGTACTCTCGTGGTGGAGATCCCTTCGCGTCATTCTGCCCCCTTTTCTTTTTCACAGTACACCCATAATGGAACACACTCGTGAAATGTAACGATTTCAGATCTCTCTGTTTGGCGAGTCTCTGGATACGGAGCTCTCTTTTTTTTTATTCGGAAGTGCATATCGAGGTTGGAGAGACATTGTAACCCGCCGAGTTCAGCTCCAGAGAGGATACTGCGGGGATACAGGGTGGATTCTCTTGTGAGTACAGCTGAATGTTTATGCCCGAGGCTCGTGGCTGATGTAGCGTGTCGAGCAGTCCTGCTGGGGATGAAACGGTACAAACTGGAGTAGAGAAGTATGATTTCTTGGGTTAGTTTCAAACTGTAGATCGTTCGTACGGAGATCGATGCATTTTGGAAAATATTAATATTTCGAAAGATGGCACATTTTTCGCTCTGAAATTTCGACTTCCATCTGTGTCAAAATTTCAACTCCATAGGAAGAAAAAGGGGATAAAAACAGCAAAATGTAACACGCACATTTTCATCGAGGTAACAGCAAAAGGGCAATCGAGCGCCACGAAAAGAGCCACGAAGAACAATCGAAGGGCTGGGATGATGTTCGATCGCGAGCAAACATTTTCCATCAAGATCAAAGATCCTCGAGCGCGGTAGAACACACTCGAGAGCAGAATCCAGAGGCTGGTAATACCAGCGTCGCAACTTCAAAGGGGTGGAAAACACGCCGGCAGAGAGGGGGAAAAGGGAGAACAAGCAGGCGATTTTAAAATCACAATGGCAGACACACGTCCACGCCGTCTAAACCATCCGCCCCTCCTCACCCCAAAAAGCCGGCTGGCTCCGTCTGTTCGTTCCCCGTCTAAGCATCTGCGTCTATTCCGTTCCTAAACGCTTCTTCCTGCGTGGCCCGCACACACCACGTTCGACTCCCTGTCCGTGTGACGTGGCACAAATGAGCGAATGTACGAGGAAAGGTGCTGCGGCACGAACCCAGCACGCGTTTCGAAAGATTCCGCAGGAATACACAACCCCTGCTTGCCTGCCTGCACCTCTCGTTTATGGAAGAGGGAGTAGGGTGGCCACCCTTTCCTCAAACATTTTAAACTTTTTTTTTTTCTTCCTCCAGTTCACTCTCCCGACTCTGACGCGAGGTTACAGTCTAACGACCCACGACTTTCCATCGGAAAAGGGTCGCCATGGGGTGGCTCACGCTGTCTGCCGTTACGCGATTTTTTATACTTCTTTTTTCGGGTGAATGGAATTGTGGTGAACTTTTTTTTTGCTTGTTTGATTTCTAGGGTTATTTTTCGAGGAATATTTCGATGTAGTGTAATTGGTACACGTAAGCGATACTTTATGATAATCTAAGCTAGATGTAAAAGAATCTCAGCCTTCGAGGGCCTCGTACGTATATAAGTTTGACGAAAGCTGGTAACATGAAAATAGACAAGCGTATCTATCGTCTACAGCTGATTAAATCTCAACACAAGAAGTTAATTGTCTCGATGATTCAGACGA
Source organism: Habropoda laboriosa (assembly GCF_001263275.1). Classification (NCBI taxonomy): domain Eukaryota; kingdom Metazoa; phylum Arthropoda; class Insecta; order Hymenoptera; family Apidae; genus Habropoda; species Habropoda laboriosa. The sequence goes on along the minus strand of NW_017100161.1, from coordinate 3,339,537 downwards.
TTTTATTTCCGTTAATAGTCCAGTTTAACGATCGAGCGATACTAAGTTTCTCGTTTGTAATACATATCTGGTGTCGGTGGAATATACTTCTGAATGGATACGAGGAAACCGCGAAATCCCTCGACAACCACGGATTATCGAGAAAATCACAGACACCTCTTTAACGATCCATCGATCAATTGACATTCACGGTGCAGGATAAAATCCTCGTTCAACGACAATCTTTGTGGAATTAACAGAGACAGGTATAGCGACGTTCCGTCGATTAATTATGATAATTCACGGTGTCCAGGGTAGCGTGGTCGATTCGTATTCACGGCGAAACTCGAGCCTCTCGCGTTCGGTATCGCACCTATGCGCACGGTCGAAGGGAAGAGACAGGAGCAGCGACGACGAGAGATCGAATTCGCGATGCATTTATGCGCGAGTTCCAGGACGCGGATGCACGTGGGAACCGGCGATAAGGCGGGTGGTGGATGGCTTATTAAATTCCTGCCGGGTTCCCCGGTCCAATCGCCGGCAATCATCTCCATGCCTCCCCGGTTTTCTCTTTTTCACTCGCTACATAATTAATCTCCCGGTGGCTGCTCGCACCTCGTTACTTTTCCGTCGACGTTTCCTCGCGCTCTTATCCGTCTCGCGAGCCGATCTATTCATCATCCGACGTACGCAGCCCGGCTACGTGTCCGCCCTGTTCTCACGGTCGCGATCGCCCGAACGGACGATCGACAGATCGATCCTGGAATCCTATCGATTTTGGAGTAAACGCTGTCGGAGAGTGTTTAACCCTTTCGCTGCGGCAGAGTTCAACGCGAAACGTGGGTATTTCTAACCGTGACTGCAATATTTGTTACATCGGCCGTGTCGTTTTAAAATTCGATTTATTAAATTAAGGTGGAAGTACAGAAAGTTTCAGAACGCCTATAGGCGCCGATAGTAACGAAAGGGTTAAAGGGAACTTTCGATAGTTATCTGAGTAACATCAAGCGAAGGATTACGTGGAGAAATATCGCTCTTTTCGAAGATTTATTACACCTATGAATAGAGAACAGAAGAGTTAGATGTCGTGATAATTCCAAGACGGCGGGGCAAGTTTAATGTACGAAGCTTCGCCAGAGAAATGCATAGTCATTTGAAGAATTGAAAATTCCGAGCGTACTATTTAATTCAAGTATCGATCAAATCTACCGCATTACCTAGACCCTATCCTAAACGATCTTCAAAGGCATAAAACACTGCCGACGTAATTCCCCAGACTACAATATCGTAAAATTGCACAACGAGCTAGCCTGAAATTTCCTATCTCTAATTCTAACCGTATCTAGCCTCCTCGGTACGCTTCTTCCGTAGCCAAAGGGTCGAGCAAAAAGAAGAAACCGGGAGATTGATGATATCGACGAAGTTGAGGGTAACGATTAAAGAATTTCCATCGACAATGGATGCTCAGGTTGTTTCACGGCAGTCTGGCCACCCCAACGGAACCCCGTGGAATTGAACGGGCGCAATTATACGCAAACTTTGACGGGCTCTGCCCGCAATGATTATATGTCTTTATTTAGATTAGTCGCGGCTGGCCACGTCGATTCACCTGTGCGTAACACCGACGCGGTGGTTTTTAAAGGATGAATTAAACCATCAACGAACGAGGAGAGAGGCCCATGTCAGACAAGCGTTACGCGCGCACGTGAGCCTGCCTCTTGTCCACGGATCCGTGAACCAAGGGACTGGAAACCTGGCAGAAAATCATTTCCTATTCACCGAGTTGTGCGCATCGCCTGCCTTTCTAGCCTCTTACTTTCGCGCGCTCGTAAATATGCCTCGCGCATCTTGTTTCATCGGTGCGCCTCTAACCTGGCATAATTAACGCGTTGTTGTTCCTCCATACCTCGTCCGATCCAAACACGCGTTTTCCTTCGCTGAAAACGAACGTAGATTCTTCTACGAACGCAGAGGGAGGGAAAAACTCGGCGAGTGAGTATTCATATTCAAATTAAACGAGTGTTAATAACCTTTGGCGAAGCGGCCGTTCTTAGCTCGGTAGAGCAGTCATGGACAATGACGATTCTCGTAGCATCGCGTGGCTCGCGCTGATAGAGAACACAGCTGGCGAAAGATTTACGACGGGTTCTCGGGACGAATTAATGGCGAAAAGAACGAAGATTAAAGCTACCGGGCAAACGTCGGGTAACCTGTCGCTTTTCCACTTCGATTATTCCTTAAGATTAGACCGGGCGAAAGGTAGGGGAGATGCGTTGATACGCAACCGCTTATTTCCCTCTTATCTAACTTCTCGCGAGTCGGCAGTTTCGAATTAATTAACGTATGCATGCACGTGGGTAATTTGCATTTTGCTCTCTCGAAATATCAAGCTAGATGGGACAAGAGGGGGACGTAGGAGATTGATGTACGAATCGTGTAACGCTCGACGTCGAGAAGTCGCAGAAACGAAAGTAGCAGAGGGAAGAAGAAGAAGAAGAGGAGGAAAAAGAAGCGGCGTACAAGGAATAAAAAAGGAAAGAAGGAAGGAAGAAAGAAAGGAAGAGAGATCCTTAAAGCAAACTGCCCGCCTCGAAGCTCGGCTCAGCTGGGCCTGGAGGGGTGAATTCGTCGCCCGATAACCCGATTGGCTGGCCTCGCCGCCAATGCAACCGCGCTCTCCGCGAATGCAATCGGCTGATGCACTTCTGCGTGGATGCGTGCACGAGTGCACGCACCGGCTCCGTGTGCATGCGTAATGCGTCTCGCGTTCCGATGCTCGCGGAAACTCTAATCTGAGAGTATAACGAGGTGGATCTAACAGCGTGAAAAGTTCGACGTGTCAGAATGAGCAACAGTATATACATATACATATACATATATGTACGTGCATTTACCGGAGAAAGTTTCCTTAAGAGTAGATTTAGGTGAAACGTCTGGCTCATTCGCGAATTTCTACAAAATTAGTTCCTATTCCTGCCAATTTTTCTCCTTTACCAATTTCACAATTGCATATACACGCGGTATTATTATTACTACTCTCACACGTCGAGCGTGCAATTTTCAAGCGTACACTACTAAACAACAGGAGAGTGCATTGCTCCAGCTCGCAGGAATTTTAATTTCCGACTTGCGTGAATCCACGCAAATTTCGATTTCTACCGGAGAATGCACGCAGAGGTGTTTCCTATTCGTGTGAATTTCAATTCTCCCGGCGACTCCACGCGAACCTGTCCTCGACTCGCGAGAATCTCAATTCCTGATACGCGAGATTCTCCCCCGTAGGCAAGGAGGAATTGCAATTCTCGGGGTGTTTCCAGCGAAAGCTGTTCCCTATTCATCGGAAATTCGTTTCTCAACCTTAATACCGCCTTCCGCTCGGCCAAATTTCCTTTTTCCTCGTGAATCCGCGGCAAAGGGCGTGTCCAAGAGTGCAACGTTCCGGGTTGACGAATTTTAAACGCAGAAGCGAGGCTGCTTCGATCGAGTCTATCGGCGAGGAGCGTAGGTGCACCAAGAGGAGAGACGCTTGGAAGCGCGCGTGCACGCTGGTGGAAAGACGCGTGTGCGTGTGCGAGAAACCCCGTAGGACAGGGACAAAAACTGGTAGGCCCGCGGACCGGTCGCCCGTATTGCCATTGCGGGCTCCTTCTCTGCCGACGCGACTCCTCTTGATCGTTCTGTTGCGCTCCTGCAACGACGGAAGAGGGGGAGGTAATGCCTGGCGATCGAGGGAGGACTTTTCTCACGGAGCGACGGGGAGAAAAGAAGAAGCTGCCGGCGGATGCTGCGAGAGAGAACGTCCTATCGATTCTCTGGTTCTACGTCGGAACTCCAACTCGATTATTCCTCTCCCGATTCCACAAATTATATCGTTTCAGGGTGTTTTCGTTGGGTACTTTCTTGTGTCACGTGGAGGCGACGGAGTCCTTTAACCCTTTAGTTGTGAAAAGTTGAGCAATCGTTCACGTGACCTCGTTTTAATAGTGGCAATGTAACACGGTGTGTATGTACATTTAATAGTGTTCTTCATATTAAGCTTACATAATCTCGGATATAACGCACAGCTCGGGAAGAATATCGCGTTCGAAAGGAAGAATTGAATTTTATTCGAGAGTATAATTTTCAAATTTAACAAAAGCACCGATAATCGTACATTTCGTGCAGCTCTCGAAATTTCCCACAGCTTCTCTCGGAGTCGATTAAAAAAGCGTAGCAGGAACATTCAAATTCTAGCTTCCCGTGTTCGCTATCTGAATGCGAAGAATGCATCAAGTCGAAACGACAACTGCCAGAACAAATTTGAACGATGGAAATCAGCCGGGCGGTCGACATTCGTTTCAGCCAGGCTGTTAATTACCAGCCAGGAGCAGGAGTTTCCAACACGCGAGCTCTTTGTCATCCTGCCGAGCGTCCGGAGGTAATTGCCGTGACGTCGCGTTATGTCACGGAAAATAAAAGCTTCCCAGATACGCCTCCGCCTCTCAGACCGAGCCTAACTTTGTCTGAAAATCGACATTTACATTCACCGTGAACGCGTTGAAAACTCCTAACGACTCACACTTCAACGTAGTCGTCACACTTTCAACTTGACTCATTTTCTACGTGGAACAGCTACATTTCTGGGAACCATTTGAATCCTTATCAAACATTCCACTTTAGCCGGAACTTAGATAACCGTGGTTCCAGTTTGCCCTAGAAACCATTCGGTTTAACGCTTCTTTCCCGAAATTACATCTTCCAAGTCGAATTCTATCCTTCTCTCTGCTTCTTTCCTTTTCTTTTTCAAAGGGTCCGGTGTAACCTGTAATCCGTGTAATCGACTGTTACAATGGACGACTGATAAAAACGGTCTGTGTGTGTGTGTTTGGGTATCCGAAGCGATAACGGACATGTCGAGGGCACACCTCGATTTTACATGTTTTAACAGTCAATAAGATTATCGCTGAGTAATGTCGAATAAATCAAACAGCGGTGCGCGGGTAAACTGTTCGCGTATCGATAACCTCGATGAGGCGAGTACGGAGACATGGAACGAGTACGTGCGCCGTGCCGCGACGATCACCAGGGCCGATTGCTGTTTGCTCTGCTTTCGAAACGACGTTAATATGCGTCCAGAACGTTTCGTTGGAATGGATCTTCTAGCTCGCTGTGGTAGTACTTGATTGGAAAGGAAAGTGTAGAAATTGTTCTTTCAGGATTCGGTTCGATGGCAATAAAGAGCGGTAAAAGTCTCTGCACTTGGATCATTTCACTCTGAATTCCCAAATTTTCGTATTCAAACTCAAATTTTTAGATTCAAATCTTCGCGTTTCCAAGTTTTCTAATCTTCAAACTTCAATTTTTTAATTTCCAATCGATCAAATTTTAATTTTTTTAATTTCCATGCTTTTCAACTTTAATTCTTCCATTTCCAATCTTTCAAATTTTAATTCTTCAATTTCCAATCTTTCAAATTTTAATTTTTTAATTCGCAAACCTTCAAATTTTAATTTTTTAATTTCTACACTTTCAAATTAAAATTTTTTCATTTCCAAAGTTTCAAATTTTAATTTTCTAATTCCCAAACTTTCAAATTTTAATTCTTCAATTTCCAATCTTTCAAATTTTAATTTTTTAATTCGCAAACCTTCAAATTTTAATTTTTTAATTTCTACACTTTCAAATTAAAATTTTTTCATTTCCAAAGTTTCAAATTTTAATTTTCTAATTCCCAAACTTTCAAATTTTAATTCTTCAATTTCCAATCTTTCAAATTTTAATTTTTTAATTCAAATTTACAAATTGTCAAATCTAACTTTTCAAATTTTAATTTAAACGCTATTAAACTTAAGTTTCTATCCGAAAGATAAAGTAAGCGGTGGACTTATCGATAGATTAAGCAACCTCAATTAATTCAGCGGCAATTCGACGCTTAATTTTCACTCGTTAACAGAATTTCTCGAATCCATAACCACCGACGCGACGTTCCACTCCATACTCGATGCATTTCGTAATCCCTTAATCGATAAACGATCGGTTAATGGCCTTATCTATCGGCACCGATCGTCCGTCACAATCAAACCTCTCGTCGATTCTCAAATTTCAATCGTATTGCTAATTCCATCGTGGCGCAGAGGCTTCACCAGAAAACCGCAATCGATCGATACCAATCAATTTTTCATCCAGCCTGCCGCCCTATCCAATCGTTCGTTTCTTTTGTCGCGACTCTCAATCCCAGATGAATATCGCGGCTCTTCCTTTTTTTCCCCGCCAACTATTCTCCGCGCGTGGGTACATAACCGATTAATCGAAGGGTGGTGTTTCACCGGCCGAAAGTTTTGTTCGCCATGCCGGAACAAAAGGGAAGAGGAAACATCTCTGGGGAGGTCGGTGGCTCCTCTACCTGACCAAAAACTGGATAATTCTTGTTTCAACTTGCCAACAACCTTTGCCAGACCCTCCTTTTGTTACGATATTGTTCCTTCTTCTTTTTTTCTTTTTACCGAGTAACGGTTACTATTCATGCACATTCCCTTCTTTCGATAAAACGAAATTTGATAATTCGTGGAAATATTTGAAAATTGAAAAATTTTAGCGGATTCAAATTTTTTATTAGCAGACTGAAAGAGAATATTTGAAGGTAGAAGTTCAGCAGACGCTCATACGTCGAATCAAATCAATCTTCCCCAAGGATCTCTTTTCTCCTCGAACCGCCGCGATTTATTATTCGCTAACACATCGAAGGTGGTAAGTAAGTGTGCGCGAGTAACATACGCCTGGAAGCATGAGAATGTTCGTTAAAAAGCAGCCAGAGAATCTAGTGTCCGCTTTAAAATCGTCAACGACCCCCATGTGTCGCGATCGAGACCCCAGAAAACGCGTAAAAACTGTGTGAAAAAGCGTTATTTCGGGGTGAAATTCGACGCTCCCCTAAACAACCTTTCCTTAAAATACACGATAGACGGAGAGAGATGGAGAAGTATAGCGGTAGCAAAATGACGGGGTACGCAGGTAAATTTTTTCCTGATTTCGGAAGATCATCTCGCACGGATCCGTCGAAGGGACGAAATGAAAGGGGGACGCGGATGATGCATATCCTGCATATTCACCGGGATTGCTCTCTGAAACTTGGGGTAGCCTTTTTTTGGGAAAAAAGAGAGGAAAGAAAAAAAAGGAAGAAGTGGCGGAGAAGAAGCGATTGAAGCTGTAAAAAAAGCGACAGGGGGAGGGGGTTGAATGCTAAGGAGGGTCGAAACGGGGTGAAACCGTCTGTTTTTTGAACGCAAATCCTCTCTCCGCGTCTTTAGAAATTGCCGATTTCTAGGTCATGGGAAGGTAGACACCGATGAATACCGCCGCGTTGCCCCGATCCTGGAAACTCCTGCTTTTTTCCGCCCTTTTCATCGACCTGGCCCGGACGATGCGCCTCCTTGTGGAGGTTCGTTCGTTCGCGTGGTTTCTTCCATCGGTGGTTAGTCGAATTTTCACCGTTCAAGGGGAAAGGGACATTTCTCGTGACAAATCGAACAGAATTTTTATCTCAAATATAACTTTTTAAGTAAAGAACGAATTTTTCGAATATACATGTACACCTCTGGCCAAAAATTTTGAGATCGCTGTGCGTTGCAAGTAACGCAGAAATTTCCAGAAAAGAATTAGCAATTTTAAGAAGTTTTTAACAAATGTTTTTCATTCGAATCTACGAAGAATTAGTAGCACGTTCGATATTGGTGTAAATTGCCAGGTGCAAATCTTCCAGTGCAAATTCGAAGAACCTCGTTGAGAAAAATGTAAGTATAAATGACATTGAACGAATACTCGATTTACCACGGAAGAAATGAAATTTCCCTCGGAATAATTAGTCGATGGGCCATCGGGGTCTACGGAAGCACGATCCCCGATCGAATTTCCGGAATAATCGATCGGGCCACGTACGAAGCGGCGATTTCAATCAGGAAGCATAAGCGATCATTTCCGAATGTAAATGAATCGCCCCTTTTATCGGAACTCTTCCGAGGAGCATACACAGAAGGAGGGAGAGAGAGAGAGAGAGAGAGTGAGTGTGTGTGCGTGCGCGAGAAATTCGAGATGTGGATGCATTGAGAGTGCAACCTAGCGGTTCGCTTCATCCAGACTCATATTGAATCGTCATAAAGCGTTCGCGTGCATCAGACCGAGCTCATTCTCCTGTCATTCATTCGTCATCCCCCGCCTATTTTTCTCCACACGTGTGCGTGCCTGTGTGTGTATATGCTTGCACGTTAGAGGAAGAAAAATAAACCACCCCTAATTCAGGTCTTCCTTCCCTCACGATTACGTGAAACGCCGCTGTCCTAAGCCAGGATCAACGATCCACCAGATTTTCCTTCTATCTTGGGTCTTCCCGCTTCGAGGATCGTTTCTTCTCGGTTTTACGAGAAACTGTTGCGCTTGCGATACAAAGGAATTAGGCCTGAAGGTGGATTCGAAACGGAGGATTGTAACGTTGCGTGTGGACCGTTGCTTCGAATTTTTCGGGAGTGAGAATAGGAGGCTGGTATGTTTTTACGTTACAGCAAATCTCTTACTCTAAAATTCTCAAATTTTCTAATTCTCCAATTCTGATCGAGATGGTACGAGGACAATTGCAGAGACGGACATGAAAAACGATGGGAAAGCGGAATTGATAATAAGCAAACGTTCTCCCTGGAAATGGACGCAGCACGTGCGTACAATCGGCAAACGTGAATGTGACTTTTCAAAATTCAGCTAGGGTGAATTCGAAACGAACAATACCGCGCACCGTGCAGCTGTCCCATCATTACCAGCCTCGTCACCATAACTCTTACGCCTCGTCGACGTACGTTCGTCCGGAATAAAGCGGCTGCAACTGAATCCTCCGTTTCTAATTCAATCTCCTGAGTCATACCAACACGCCAACAAATTCTCCTCTCTCCATCTATCTCTAACCAGCCGAAAATTCTCGAATCCGAAAAATATTCGCTGGAAAGTTCGCAAACGAAGCGGAGCCAGATTGGACTGGTCCAGGCGAAATCAATTCCAAGCCAATTTGCAGCGTCTTTGAGAGGTGGTCGTCGGCTGGCGCCTTAAAAGTGCGTAAATAAATAGATTCGGACGTGTGCTAGGCGCGGAGACGAGGGGCGAGCCTGTGGAAACGAGACAATAAGCCCGGAGGGTTCTTCTCGGCGAGAACTCAAAGAGTGGCCATGCTGCGACACTCGTCCGGTAATCTAATAAAGGGGTTGCTCCTCCGCTTTTCCACCGCCACACCCCCCACGCTCTCGCATTCCTCTTATTTCTTCCTCGTCGTCTCCTGCACGATCTCTCCCTCCCGTTCGACGATTCCAAGGTAAATATTACCCGAAAAGATTTCGAGCGGCGGCGGAAAATGGGCAATTTCTGCTTCTTAAACCTCGACCCTTGCAACAGGAACGAGATTCTGCCTCTCTTCGGCTATTTTCCTCGAGTTTGCCAATTTCCAACCAAGTAACGCGTAATTAACAAATATGTTTTTCTTAATTCTCTTCTATTATCGTTGAATTACGACTCTTCGAGGATCGTCGAGTTAAAGATGAGACGAAAGTTCGATAAATTGAGACAGAGGAGTGATTAGACGACGTCTGAAAGTTCACGCTCTGCTCCAATATCGTTAACCATGTGTTACCATCCACCAGAATGTCTCTTTTGGCAAGCCATCGCATTGGCCATTGGCAGCGTTTCGAACGTGTTGCTCCGGGCTAGTTCGCCGACTGCGAGGCTTGCCAGAGAACCGCAACACATCCTTCTCCCCCTTTCGCCATTACACCAAGCCAACCTCGGCACTCGTCCTTGCTGTGTAATTCAATTTAGTTTTACCTCCGACGAAATATTCTCCGCAGCACTTGCAACTTTTCTCTCTTAGTCTTACGAATTTCCTCTCCTCTCCTCGAAATAACGGAAAAATTCACGTGAAATAATTCGGGAACATTACAAACACCAATGGAATAGTGAATGAATTAGATATGACATAATAGCCAGTTCGTATTCTCCGCGATCAAGTTTATGGCGTTTCAATTGGTTCGTTGAACCGTAGAAATTTTCGCAAGGTGCACGGAATACCGGTGTTCACGTACGTGGAAAGTGGACGAGCGAAGAGAAAAAAAAAAAGGAAGGAAGGAAGAAAGAAACGAAGGAGAAGAGAGACAGGAGAGGAGGAGGTCTTTCAGAAACGGCGGCTATTTACGAGACTGAATGGAAGAGGGTCCTTGAAGGGGGGCAACGTAGACCGCCACCCCTAATTCCGCCCCTGAACACCGCTATATCGACCAGTCGAGCTCCATTCGGCCATTCCGCATTTTAAAGGGAAAATTTCGGTCTGGTACGGGCCTCGACTTTCTCCTCGCGGATCACAGCTCAGATGGAAAATAACGCGACCTTTTGCTCCTGGCAGCTCCTTCTCAGTCTCTCGATCCTACTCTCATTTCCGCTCGTATCGCTCGCTGCTTGACGTCGGGGAAATTCGACCGTGATCCCTAAGGTGGTGGCGAGGTTCAAACCGCGGAAGGACGACCGAGAATTCGAAATCCTTTCGAAAATTTGTAGATATTTGTACACTAAAGTTTTCATCGCTGTAATTTTTTTCAGATCACTAAGTTACGTATCTTTCCCCCCTTTCTTGACTCTAACTCTGTCTAGTTTTAATTTTTCCGACTTTAACTCCTTTCAACTTTAATATTCTTGACTTCAACGCTTTCTAACTCTAATTTTTTCCACTTTTTCTAAACTTCACTCATAGGTTCCAAGACACAGCGAAGGGTCCGCCCATAAATTTGACGAGAACGAGAACGACGGAGGTCGCCGATCGAAGCACGAAAACCGGAGTACAGGGACTAAACAAACGAGTGCTCTTCATCAGGCAACGAATTCCGAGGTTGTTTGTTCTCGCGCGGAGGTTCGTGCACCGGCGCGAGCGGGATGCGTGTCCAGGAGAGGGAAACTGAATTCGACGAAGGGAGAAAGTAGCTGGCAAAGGTCCCGCACGTGACGTCCTTTCCGGCCTCGTCCTACGTCCTTCTCCTCTTTCCGGTACCGCCTCGTACCGTTGTTTGTTTTACTTATTTTATCACACGCCCGAGAAATCGGGACACCTTACAAACTTCCGCCCGTTTTCTCTCGACCATACAGAATTTTCAGTTTTTCAATTGTCAAACTCTAATCGTACCTTCCCTAAACATAATACCATCACCGTCTACCCTTTTTGTGTCAATACTAAAACACAACTTTCTCCTAATATCGAAATTTTCCACTAAAAATCCAATTGCCTCTTCCACCCCTCGAAGCTACCCCCTGTTCCCATTAATTCATCGTGGTTAATCCAAAAAAAACCACATTTAATCCAGTCAACAGCCTCCACCTTGCAGTTATACCTCGTCCAAAGAAATTTCATCGACTAAAGGCATTTCCACAGGGTGAAACTCCCCTAACTTCGCCAGACTCCCTGTCGTGTTCCATTCTAAAGAATCTATACGCCCCCGTGGACAAAAGTCAGCGGGAAAACGCGTCAAACTATGCCCGAGACTTGAAAATTCCCTCCTTTCACCGCAAGCTTCGTGATTGTGTTCGGTTTAGGCCACTCGATTCCCTTCTATTTAACTTCAGAATTACGACGAACGATTTTCTCAGCATCGGGGCTATTAACCGAGCGCTGTTTAGCATACGGGCACCACCTGACGACCCATTACTCCAATTAATTTACGATCGATGGTTTCACGACTCGCTTTATTGCCCCACTAATTTACCGCAGGCCGCGTATTACACGAGTTCCTCGGCTAATTAGCATGCGGCTACCAACCCAGACGATCAACGTAACGACGTTGCGCAACGATTTGCGCGCATCGTGGCTGCACACTCGCCTTCTGCGTCAAACGTACCACCGACAGAGGTGTTAATTATCCACGGATAATTACCAGAGCCGCGGCTCTCTACGACCGCTGGAACCAGGAAATATTCAGCGTTTCCAACTTTCCTACACACGTTATCGTCCATTTCTATTACGTGAAAACTCTCACGGATCGGAGAGAGAGAGAGAGAGAGAGAGAGATCTGTTAAATCACTCGTCCTAAATGAATTCTCTCCAGTCGATAAAGAAGAACAGAGATATGGAAATTGTTGGAATGTTAGAGAATAATCGAAGAAATGATCGAGAGGTGGACGGAACAGGGAGGAAAAAGGAAAATTGTGATCCGGAAAAGCATTAATAATCGGTCGTGGTACTTTTGCAAGAGGCAGCCGAGCCACGGGACATCGGCTGATTTACTTTCGCCGATCGTGTCGGCGTATTTCCTCCGAAAGTAATGCTTCCCGTACCGAGATGTAGTATCACGATCTACCGATAAATAAAACACGCGATCGTGCGCCACTAAGGCTGAGGATCGCGGGGACGTCGTCGATCTAGGGGCGACTCTGCCCACCCACGTGCAGCAATTCGTCCCGGCGCACGCACGTGAGCACGCCTACGACCCGCGAAACGCCGCGTCCGTCGGTCCGCCTCTCGCTAAATACAAATTTTCCATCCATCGTACTGTGCGTAAGCCTGCCTTCGTCGATTAAAGCAACTCGATAAACCGCTAACCTCTTCGGAGACATTTCAGCGCACATAGGTGTGTGTACGTTTAGGATTTATTAAATTGTAATATTTGTGACAGAGAAAATCTCCTAACTTGTTAAAATCAAATTAACAAAGATTAGCGAAAGCGAGCTGATCGATCTTACCAGAAAATTTTCGGCGTGCAAAGGGTTAATTGAACCTGCGACAGTTTGAAGGAATTAGACCGAATTCCAATTATTTTCTGACTCCACGTCATTCTTAACCTACGATTTCTTTTCTGACTACGCATGTAAGCGTCAGCCATTTTACTGTTTCAGCATTGAATCAGGTAACAAAAGATTAGTTGCAATTAGCAATCCTCAGTCTTACAAATTAAAACGAAAATTACAACCAACTTTTCTTACCGACAGAACTAATCTTGACCAAAATCTCTGTCACAAATCTGACACCTTGTTACAGATTAAAGGGTTAACAAGCTGCCCCCTCGCATCAACCCAAATTTCAAGGAAAGTTCGTCTACCGAGTAAGTTTCCACCTCCGTAATAACCCAGTTCCAAAGGAACCGTACCACAAACCATCCATCCCCAAGAAGCAACAACTCTAGTCCATCTTCGTTTCTCCCACGCAACAGTAACAACAAGCAGCGTACGAGCGGAGCAATCTCATCGTCGCCTCGTAACCAGGCTTCGAATATCCCCGAGCGGAAATTGTTTGGTTCGAATGTATATAGAGCAGCTGGCCGCGATGCTCCGTTCGCGAACGGTAAAGACGAGCTCGTAAGAAACACGAATGGCCGGGTGATCAGCTCTCGCTATTCGGTGAAACGGACGATAAAGCGAAGAGAAGCGGAGATCGGCGTGCTCGCGGAAGAGGACGGATTAGCGGAGGACGGTGTAAGGACAGAGGGGCGAAGGCAAGAGGAACGGATCCGTATGGGTGCTTCTCGCGTTGCTTTACGGCCGGCCAATCGCCGCGTCATATCTCTGCAGGACCATCCATCAACCCACGGGAGAGAACAACCTCTGTTCTCGACCTCGTCTGTCCTCCTACGAGTGTCATAACCTCCGTGAACACCACGACCTCTTCTTCTTCGTCTTCTTCTTCTCGTCGTCGTGGATGCCCCCGCAGGAACCTCAGGCTCGTACGTTATTTCGTGCTCGAAATGGCCCCCGACCACCCGCTCTCTGTGTTTCACGATATTTGTCCAGCTACACCGGGCTTTCCATTCCATCCAGATTCCTCCCTGAGCGAAACCTCCTTTCTTCTTCCATTTTTTTATCTTAGTTGTTCGCTGGGAAATTCGGCGATTCGGGGCGGGGCGAACTGGTTGATTCGTGAATTAACGCTGCTCGCAGGATTTTTTATTTTTTTTACAGTTGTTACTTTGTGAGATTTTGGATCACTCGATGCTCCAGAGAATATTAATAATAATACCCAAAGGATTCTTTACTCTTTCACAGTCGCTGCATCGAAGGTCACGGGAGATGTTGGCGTGAATTTTAACGACGATAAGATTCTGTTAAAGTTACTGTTACGGCTGACCGACATATTATTAAACGATCGAGCTAAAGGTGAGACGTGAAGTGAATAGTCAATTACCAGGACAGGTATTGGATATCGGAGGTTTATTATTGGAGTAGGAATTCAAGGTTAATTAAGGTTAGTTGGCTTAAAAGGATATTGCCGGGTATTTGCGATATTAAAGTGAAACGCAATAACGTTTCAATTGCGATCGTCGTAAACGTGATTGGTATTATGATCTCCGTAATCCTCGTGTCCAATACATAAAATATCTTAGAAACTGATCGAATTCTCCCATTTCAATGAAAGCTAACGGAACCACCGTTTTACCAAGACACTAACGAACATTAACCCTGTGCTAATTCCCTCTTCCCCTCTTTGCCTTAATGAGACGCGCGTTAATGATCCTTTACGCGTAGAATCGGCTAATATTACCGCGTAACGAGCAATTGAACGACCGTTTTACTCAATCCACTGAAACGCCTAGGTAGGTATTCTTCTCGAGTTTCGCCAATCTTCCTATTTTTCTCAAATATATTCACAGTCTAACCCTGTCGTCCTCAAAAATACACCAGATAAATTTCCCGATAAACAAATCGCACTGAGAGTATTCTTAATCCTTCTCTACAAATATTCACAAAGATCACTTGGCAGATTAACCCTTTAATTCTCAAAGAAACGCGAGATAAATTTCCACGAATCAAACTGTGACAAGTCTGACTGAACTCCTCCGAAGCCAAGTACACACCTGAATTTCGTGCTCTTGTCTCCTGCTAAGGCAAACGAACGTCTCAATACAGGTACTGAAAGCAGCGAGCTGTGCATAGCCTCGTTGGTGCCAAGGGCCGGTAATATATGGCTCCTAAATCATCGAGGCAACAGTGGATATGGTGGTTGCTCCATCTAACCAGGGTAACCACTCCGTAAACATATCAATCAGTAGAGCGTCCATAGAGTTAGACACGTTCCCTCGCGTGTTTGCATATGATAATCGAAATTCCATCGCGTGAATCCATTCCATTAGAACCGAGCAAAGTAATCAGCGTATTGGTTACTTTCGTTCTCGTATCGGTCACGTTCCTCCGGCGCAGCGAACGTTCCGAACGGAACGATCTCGAGGCGGTCCAAAAGGAGGGAATTGAACGGAAACACAGAAGGATGATCCTCGAGTCGAGATAGGAGGATATTCGCGAGCATGAGCTCGCGACGCGAGTAGTAGAACAATGAAGAAAACAGGCAACGAGCGAACCGAGACGCACGCAATTCTTACGTTGCCTCAGCGTCCGATTGTGACTCGCGGAGAAGATCGCGTGCGCTCGGTTAATTCTCCGTCTCGCGCGGCCCAAATAAACCAGCGAAAATAATCCGTAGCGTTTTCCAATTCCCCCGTAGCGTTGCCACGAAATATCAATCGCCGCGGATCGAGCTCTTCTTATTTGCCGGCCGCGTTTATTGGCGTAAACGCAATAAAACCGGTCGACTGGCGATCCACGCGAAGCAATAAGAGCGACGGGGCGGGAAGGAAAAATTCTCGCGTACGGAAACAAATCGATGTTAGAATTCCTTTGATTAACGGACGACGGTGAATTATTAATTGTGGGCGCTTCCGGCAATACTGAGTTTTTGTTAAATTAATTGTGAAATTTAATAGAATTGCGTTTATACGACACTTACATCATTTTATATTGAACAACGTAAAGGTAAACGAAGGATTTCGCGATCTGCGTGAAAGTTAATGTGCGTTATTCTACACGGGAACACGGAAAAATGACAAACCCGCACTTGCTGGCAAATAATATTCTCCACTGCATACCTACCGTCTACAACGAAAGGGTTAAATGCAATCCGAAATTAATTATCAAGACGTGAAAATAAAAATCTGAATTTCGCGACGAATAATACTCCGCGCAGCGAATGCGTGAAACACACTCTCGAAGTAATTATAAAGACTGAAAAATAAAAATCTGAATTTCGCGAAGAATAATACTCGGCGCAGCGAAAGGGTTAAACACAGTCCTGAAAACCAATCACGAGACTCGCGTCCCTCTCGCAGCGGAGGGACGCGAATCTCCATGACAAAAGAAGGCTGGACATTCCAGGGGAATATGCCGAAACGATTTGGCGTTCAGAAACGAAGCTCGTTCCCTACGATCATCACGGTAATCAGGCTCGCGCGAATGGTAGCAGCGTGGCATTGCAGGCGGATGAAGTTGTAGCCGGGGAGAGCGGGTAACAATGAGTGCAGTGATAATGCGTCTCGCGCGGTGAATGGATGAAGAAGACGTGAAAAGAAGTGGAAGCGGTAAGAGGAGGAGAAAGAGGGAGTAGGAGGAGTAGGAGGGAGGACGTGGATGCTCGAGCTTGCCCAAGGAGATCATTAGTCCACCTGGCTGTGGCCCCGGGTAACGCTTAACCGCTTGACAAGCGTTGCGGGCCGTTATCGGTTTGTCCCTAATTATGCACACGTGACCACGGTACGCGAAGCCTCGTGGGTATCGTTCCTTTTCTTTTTTTTTTCTTCGCTCGCTCTCTCTCTCTCTCTCCCTCTTTCTTCTCTTCGCTCTTCTTCTGCATCTTCTCTGTTCTCCGGCTGTTCTGTATGGTGGCAGGGGACGGGACGAGCGGCGGTGTTTAAAATTAATCGCATTGTCTTCGCTGACTCGTTCGATCAACCGGCGCGTACCGTCCGCGAGACACCAATGAATGGGCCAGCTGCATCCCTCGCCGCCACCTGTGCGCCTCATTCCAATTTTTCTTCCTTTCTTAATGATATCTAACATCTTGTTTCGCGCCAAAGCAAATCGCGCCGGGTGTAAATATTTTTACAGCGGAAATTGGATTGATTTTTGCGGCGGAAAGTTCAGAGGGGACTCTCGGGGGAAATTAAGGGAGGTTTTGTGTAGAGAGTCGGGTGGTAATAATTTCTTCGAGGGAAATTAAGGGAGGTTTTGTGTAGAGAGCGCGATGGTGATAATTTCTTTGTGCGTTTCGATAACCAGTGGAAATTGGATCGATCTTTCTTATCAGAAATTTCAAAGTGGCGTCGACAGGAGGATTGATCATTTTTCACGAACAAGCGGACAAGTATTGCTTTCCAATTTTCTCCACTTTTTGATTTATCTCCGTAGGAAAAGTTCTCCCATCACCGTAGCCGCATTCTAGAAGCGGCGACTTTTTCTAATCCCTCCCGGCAACATTGTCATCTTTACGACGACGACTTCTTCTCATATTTTCAAACAATATACAAACGGATGCTTGAGCTTGGAAAAAAGGGGGAGCGATGTGGTCCGCTAGAACGATTCCGCGTACCGGTCGGCGAAAAAACGAAATAGTGCTCGAAAATGGCGGAACGGAGAACGGTGGATCGTGGGGGCCAGTGACGAGCCATGAATGTTTAGGCGGCACGATTAAAACGTCTCTCATCGTGGACCTCTGAGAATCGTATCGCGGAACGAATGCCGATCGATCCACCGCCACGGTGGGAATTCGGGGGCACCACGTTTGATTTATGCCGCGCGCCACTTTTACGTGTGTGCACGCGTACCACGCCAACTTGCGGACCGCGAGATTCAAAGGAGAATTAAAATGTTCCGGATCGAGTGCAGATTCTGACGCGTTTCTCGCTCAACCGGTAAATTATTGCTCGCACCAATGGTGAATTAATTCGTCGATACTCTAATTAACAGGTTATCGAAATAATTTAATGTAGCATGTGATCGTTGCACCATACTTCACTCTCCGCAGGCAATCTTCACTCTTGCCTTTCTTCGGAAGGATTTTTCTGATTTTTAGTGAAAAAAGTTTGACACATTTCACTTTCCAGAATTTTGTGCTTGCCTACAGAGTGTGAAAAAACGAGTCTGAAATGAAATACGAAAGACTAACATGCTTCTGCATAGCTTGTGCTAAATTAAACATTTCCTACTATCTTCCTACTTCGACTCTCTTAATTTGTCTCGAATGACAATTGCAACTTTCTCTCCTTGCCGAATATCGACGTGCGTCATTGCTTGTGTATTTTAACCCTTTGAATCTTGTGAGTAAATTTAATATCATGTAGGACTACTGTGCTAATTTTCTTACTACTTAAAAATTTGCTCTGAATATTTGAAAAAATGTGGCGATTAGAAGTTTCCTCGATAAAACCTTCCAAGAATAATACACGAGCGTGTTATACCAGGAATAAGAAGGTTAACACTCGCTCCAATAATTACTACGATATTAAACGAGGAAATTATGTACGAAGAAGTAACCAGAAGAGGTATAAGAATCCGAATTAAGAGGGTATTCCATCACGCATACCTGCATACACCGGGGCGCCTCGAAATTCTCTTAATCGTGATTAATATCGCGGGCTCATGCCGCATGTCAGTAATTATGTACACGTGTTTTACCGAGTCGAACGATCGACGATCACGATGCACCACGTACACACACGTGTGGGAACAAGCTCGAAACCACGGGCTGCTTCGCTACCATCGATGTCTCTCTTCACCCGTTCCACCCACGCGATTCATTCGTCGCTCGATCCCCAACGATGCATCGAGATCATTCCGCGGCGAACGAATCCCCCGTCTGATGTTATCGCTGATAAACGCTCGCAGGATGACTCGAGAGTGCATAGCTGCCTCTGTTTAGAACGTACGAGCTAATCGTGACTACACGATACAGATACGGCTTCATTGTGCCCTCGAATATGCCTCTTCCCTCCCTCCAGATATAAATGCCTCGCTCTGAATTGCAAAGATCGCCGGCAAGTCGCGGTGAGAGCCGCTGAAAATCGATGCCTATTTATGCATAGAATGCTCTTGGCGCTTGGCTAATAATGCGCATTTTTCTCGTGTGATCGTGAAAGTCAGAGTGAAATTTTATTCTTTGATTGTTTGAGAGACTGAAGAATTTCGTTTGTACTCTTGACGATGCATCAAAATTTCATGGAAATTAGAGAGAAAAGTGGCGAATGTAGCCACGAGGGTTGAAATGGTAGATCGAGGAAGATCGGACCATTCAGAATCAGGTGCAATCGCAATTTTTCTATATTTTATAGATTTTGATATATAAAATTGCCGATTCCATCATTTCCAGAATGTTTCCATACTGTGGTTCGACAATTTTTTAATTATGAAGTAGCAGATTCTGTATGAAAGTGAACTATGGATCAAGATCAAATACCAATGACCACTTTTTAACAGAAAAAAGTAGCTCGGTAACGAAACCGAAGTAAAATACATTTTCGAGAGCTACCCCTAACCAGAAGTGCATATACGCAATAATCAAAGTGCATTAAAACCAATGGATCACACTCTGATTAACAAATACTTCACTAACGAAGTCTCATTGAACTACGGATCAAGATCAAACGCTGGTGCTCACTTTTTAACAGGAAAAAGTAGTTCAGCAACGAAGCTAAAGTAAAATAGATTTTCGAGAACTACCCCTAACCAGAAGTGCATACATGCGCAATAATCAAAGTGCATTAGAACCAATGGATCATACTCTGATTAACAAATACTATTTCGACTAGTACTACATATGTCGAAAGTCTCGTTAATCCAACATCCCATCCCTTCCCACCCACCACCAAAACTCTACCAAACCCAAACACAGCCATAACAGCGGCCTAATCGATGCACCACGCCACCAGGCCGCGTTCTATCCTCCAAGTACTCTAGTCAACAGCTTATCCTACTATCCCGAGGCGGGGGCGTATACCGTCTAATAAGAATAATCCCGCGCGTGCGAGATAGAGCGAGAGAGAGAGAGAGAGAGAGAGAGAGAGAGAGAGAACGCGGAGACTGTGTTGCGTATTACCATATAGCAGCGTGACTCCGTCGACTCGCGTCCGCGGCTCTGCTCATCTGAATAAATATCGTATTATAATTAAAGGAATCGTTCGACCCATAAATCAATGAGGTCGGTTTATATATCAGGCCTCACCTATATAATGTGTACCGGTGGAGTACCCCAGCGGGCCCTGCACTCGCCGTGGGGGGTCCCCCTATGCTAATGGCGCCCTCTCACGAAGCGCAAGAGGGCTGACAGAGCCGCGTTTCGAACGCAGGACAGAGAGACTCGAAGAGAGAAAGCCGCGTCCGACCCTGACCTGAGAGCCCTCCCTCTCAAAGTTACATCCCTGTGCCTCACTTGTGCTCGCGAGAACGCGCGCGCGCGCGAGCTCGTCTGCACGCTTAAGAGAGGATCGTACAACACATCGAGAGAGAAAGAGTAGAGAAGAAGCCTCCTGTGATGTTTGCCGCTCGCGACCGCTTATCAATTTGTTAGCGAGCGCTGTTTGTTAAATCAAATCAAGGGCTTGCACGCCGTGCCGATAAATAATCCTGCTTAATATGTGCCTCGAATTCACCGCTCTCTCCCTCCTGCCGGCACTTCGTGTACATTACACCCACGTGGAGAGCGAGGAGGAGAGGGAGAGAAGGGGCGAACACGAGAAGAGGAGAGGTGAAAGAGTGAGAGTACACGCGTTTCCATCCACGTGGTTTATTGATCCATCGATCGATCGCCGGGGATCTCTCCGGGGCCCAGTGTGCTCTCTCTGTCGGCGCAGCGGCTTGTCAGTGCCCGATCGAGCTATCGACTCGGAGTGATTGAGCCTGATTTGCGGGTAGACCGGCGGCTGATTTATGGTGAACTACGAGGGTAGATTCTTCTTTGGTACTGGTGTGTACGTACCTCCACTCAACGTGGTTACAGAGGTGCGCTATTCGTGGTTTGAGGAAGCCTATTAGAGAAGGAGGGAGTCTAAGCAAACTCGCATTTGTCATCCGGCAATGGTAATTTTAGACTTCTATTCTACCGGTAACCGTGAATTTATAGGAGTTCTATCGAGTACCGTTTAAATCCAAATAGTAGTTGTCTATTATACGTCTCTCGATAACTTTCTCTGCTGTCCTTCTTCC
>NW_017100161.1:3316066-3318508 GCF_001263275.1 Habropoda laboriosa | reverse complement strand
TCGTGGAATTGTACGATTAGGTGTATTTATATCAATATGCGCAGGAGCCCAGTCGCGTTAAATTTCTTAGGGGAGCCCGGTGAGCATGCTTTACCATGCCAGGCGTTTATTATGACGAGTCCGGACGCAGCGTGGACGCACGGTAGTTTATTTGGGCCGTGAATTTTGCCGGGGCCCGGTACGGCGCGGCCGCGATTAACAAAGGGCGATACAAATTAGATTAAATCGCCGTAGGGGGCGGCATCACGGTGGAGAAAGGCGAATGATGATACCGCTTGATAAATAGACGAACGTCATGCGATGCCTAAACGGAGTCTGAGTCTCCACCGTTCGAACCCGTGGAATTTTCTGCCTCGGTCCCCCGTCCTTAAAAAATATCAACCCTCTTTTACCTCTACACCTGACCGCGCGTTTCACGTTGCACACGATCGGAAAACGAAAATGGACCGAGCAGATTTCGTTTTCTCGCGGCTGCACCTCGTGAGATCGGCTGGGAATAACCGGCGATTACCGGGTCCAGCCTAATTGCACGCCGATTCCAGGATATTCGCTCGCTCGTTGATCAATCGATCGCTGAATATTGAAAGGTCTTCGCAATTACAGGGGGCTCCTTAACGTGATCTCGCAGGTGCGCCGGATTAATTTTTGGCCGAGCTCTTAGGAAGCTGTTGTTGCATCCCGCGTGATAACACCATCGTGCCAAGTTTATTATTTCTAACCGAGTTTCTAAATTAGGCAACGGAAGAATAAATTTCTAAACAGCTATCTCGTTCCATTTTGGGATAGAAATTGATCCGCAGTAACGTTCGAATCGAAAAAGCCGAGTCTCTAATTATAGATCGGAGGAGGAAAATGAAGTAGACAATCTACGAGCCGACTTAGAAGATCGTTCTATCGAGAGGAGCAGCGTGTGCAAATAAAAGTACACGAGAACGGGGGGAAAAAAGGAGGAGGAAGAAAGCAGGAACGCTGTGGTAGAAATGCAACGAACACACCCCTTGAAAACGCTCGGTGAAGCTGGGCCCCAGCAGCCTGGCGGCTGGCCAATATTTAATTACAGATAATTACCGGTTATAATGCGCGGCAGATCGGCGGCCTGCCGTTTAATTGATCGGCTTTACGGCCTGATTTGTGTATCTGCCGTTCGTGCGATCCGCCGTTAAACTCCCGGGCCCGATTTTTAATCCTCCGCGGTCGTGGCTATCGGAGGGACGCATGCCTCCCGGTGCATCGTATCCCACCATTATTTAAACGGCATTACGCAATCCACCCACCTCGTTGCACTACGGTTTATTGCGCGTGTCACGGCCGTCGGGTGTGTGCGTTCGAATTAACCGCCACGCGAGGGGAAATGGGACCGATCGCTCCTCCTCTTCTCCAACCGTCCGCCGCGGAAAACTGTCGTCAAGCTCCTTTCGGATTCTGAGGTTATTTTCGAGATAGCGAACGTTTGTGCAATGAAATTTTGATATTGTTAGCTTTAGCACGTAATTTTTCGGAAATTTTCCAAGTCTTCCTTTTTCTTCTGTCCTTCGCGTTTAATTTCCAAGTATGCTCCTTCCACTTCGCTCGAAAAATTTTAACCGACACAGTTCAGAGTATCGTCTTCGTCTCTGAGGAAGTGACTACAGGTATTATCTCCTAGACAGTCCAGTTTGAGAATCCCTGATCCAATAAATAGTCGGCAGATCGGAGGCTCGGTATCCTCGCGGAGGTGGAGCGACGTCTCTCCGTGAGTCGGGAGGAGGAGGAACTGTATAGGTTCGATCGCGTCTATCGGATTATTACCGCCCCGCGTAAGCCTCATCCGGCGTCATACCTTCTCGCGGTACATTTAAAAATCTCACCGGTAGAACACGAAAGTTCGGCGCGGTCGGCTCCCTTTGCCGGGGTCGAAGCATGCAGATCCGACACGAAATATCATTAATAGTCGTTTGCCGGATGACCGAGCCCGGTAATCGTCCGTTCTGCGGTTCGAGATCGGATCGGCCGAAAACCACAACACGGCCGACTCCGGCAGCCCCCTTTCGGCTCGTAATTTATGTTCATGAACTGCGCGGCGTGGCAAGTGCGAGAAGCGACTGCATCCTTACGTACGTATGTAGGTACATAAATTCCCGCCAAACTAATCGACCTTTAACTTTGCCAATTTGATCCAACTATTCTCTCCCGCTCCCGAAATTTCACGAAGATTCACTTTCCTAGCAATACCTTATTCATTTCACCGATTCCGCGAACCGTCCAACACGCTGTTTCCTTACGTTGAACCGTTCGAGAGGCTGCTGGATCCCCAGCAGTTGTAATTGCCCCGCGCACAGCGGCTCCATTTCGAGCGGCCAGTCCGATACGGAGTCAAAAGAGGCCGCTGGCAAAAAAGCCGCGGCGAATAAGCCTGAGGGACAGAGAGAGAGAGAGGGGGGGAGAGACGAACAGAGAGAAACC
>NW_017100161.1:3305162-3315984 GCF_001263275.1 Habropoda laboriosa | reverse complement strand
GGGTTCCCTTTTTGATGGCGCTTCTAACGTCTCGTAAATACGACTACTGGCAATAAGAGGGCAAAACCAGAGGAGTAGCGCGACTTTTGACGCGAGTCCACTCTTTCTTACTCCCCTCCCTCTCTCCCTATCTCCTCGTCTCTCTATCTCTCGTCTAACGACCTTCGCGCGTAACTACATACGTGTGTACACACGCGTGATCCCTTCTCGCTTTCCTCTTTCCTCGTCCTGTCAAAGGAGAGTACACCTGGTAGCAAGGAGAGAGGAACAAGTCAGGCAATCCCACGCACAATGTCCACGAAGAAGAAGAGGCCCTCGCGACGGTGTCATTGTTCGTTTGATTGCCGCTGGCCAGCTCCTGGCCGCTCACACTCGGCCCGCCTTTTATTAGTCGTCGATTAGCCTCGCTGTACGAGGTCCACGCGAGGGGAGCCCAAGCTACAACACGATGAAACACCGCGGAACTGCGTGACCGGATCGCCACGGGCCCGGTACAGGAAACCACCGAGCTTCTTCTCGTGAATCGACTGTCGATTCCAACGTTAGACGCTTCACCGTCGTTCCAAGATCGATGGATCTTCTTAGATGTTTGTTGAAGAGCTTTTTCTACGAGGTTAGATGGATTAGAGGGCGATAAATGATCGACCCTTTGAGCACTGATAGTTCGATAAATCCTCGAGACGCAGATTGTAAGTGGCTATAGATAGGAATGTAACGGAAGCTTTTTGGGACTTATACAGGGTGGCACGAGAAAATTCACAACTTTAAGGGTGGAGAAGGCAAGAGTCGAAAAATCAAAATTTTCAAATTTACGAACAATCTTGTGAACGTAGATTGAGAAGAAAGTTTCACGTAATCTTACTAAACTTACACTACACTACACAAAGTAGAGACTATAACTACACTCCACTATTTTACTCTTCGTTCAGAGTATCAATACAGCTTCCCAACCTCGTCCAACCGCAAACCGAAAAGTCTGATAAACCCGAGAAAACAGGAAACACGTCAGGCAATCCATAAAGTGGCATCAGACCGTGAGAGCCGTTCCTCACTTCTTAAAATTAGAATATTCTTCCGAGAATTCACCCGCATCCATTGGTCCAATTTAATTAGATGAACATTCAGAAGTGCAGGGCGAGCGGTAGAGGTCCAATAACAATAATAAAGCGTGCCAGCGGAAAAGAGCGGCGTCCATTAGTTAGGCTGGGAGAGAGATCTCTCCGAAGGAGGCAGCGAACCTGCTCCAGATAGAGAGCCAGCCTCTCCGGCGTGCAGCGTCATCGTCGTTCGTCCCGATACAAAGACAACGCCGCAGCGAGCGGGACGACCGGGCAGAAAAAGTGGCTATGCTAAATAATAGTCCTCCCGCCGGTTCGTTGCTCGCCTCTCCGGCTCGCATAGTTCATTCATGAATCCGGATTCACGGTGTGCCTTTAGAGGCGAGCTGGCCTGCGACCAGATATCGACCGCATTGAAAAACCGCGAGACGAAGTATAGAAGAAACTCTGATCTAAAGCTTTGGCTAACCCTCCTTGCTACCTATCAATATTAACAAGCAGATACTGATGGATGCGGATTATTACCGCTCCCCTTACTTATTCAATCTGTTAGGTTAGCATCCCGAGGTATGTACATTTCGTTAGAGTGTTGAAAAACCGGGATACAGATACTTCAGGATTTTACTTCTCTTTCGAATTCAATCGAAGGACGTTTCTTTTCTTTTCTTAAGCTGCAATTTTATTCGTAGCGTATGGAGAAATTCATGCGAAAGAGACTGTAGTGTCTATGAATATGGAAACGCTTTCTACACTCGTCCTCGCGCAATCTTACGTTCCCCTCTTCGACCATAAAACACGAATGCCGGATGTGGATACCTGTTCCCGTCAAAACCCACGAATTTGCGTAGGACACCGAGAATCCACCAACGAACCAAACTGCACCTTCCTTCTTTCGAATGGCCTCTACTCCCTAGCCCTACCATCCTCCCCGAAGATCCTCAGACGCGCCAGGTAGCCACGATACACACTTTTGACGTTAGGTGACGAAGGTGAACACGGATATTGGGCCTGTTAGCCGAGATCCAGCAGATAAAGACGAACACGGGCGTTAACAAGCGACAGATCCTTTTTTTCGGAAAATTTCTTTATCCTTCGGCTACCTTCTGCCTATCGTTTGGATTAGCAATCGGAATATTGGAAATCTCCATCGTCCAGCTGAGCAAAAATTTGAGAAACCAAGCTTTCTCGTAGATACGAAGATTTTACAATACCGTTCGTCCAAGCCGCGAAACGACGAGTCTGAAGATGGAAAGTAAATGAGATTTTCACGAACGAACACGGGAATTCCAGTTGTGCCAACTCGCGTCTGGCGATCTCGAGAAGCTTGGCGATCGAAGAAGGCCAGGTAAAGATCGATCGTGAGCAGTGTGAACGATCGAGACCAGTCGAACGCGGTCGAGAATCCCGGAATAGTCAAAGGACTCGCAACGATGCTCCCTGGACGACATGTCGGCCGCGTTTTTCTCGCTACCACCGCCTATCGAACGGGTTCGAACAGCTATTCAGGGGGTCGGTGTGTTGGTCGAGGAAAAGAAAGAGACCCGGTAACGGGATAAACGAGCGATCCAGCCACCGTACAGCACATTCCGATACGTAACGGAGAAAAGTGTGTTGTGTATATATCGCGGCCTGACGCGTACGCAACGAACGCAACGCGGGTATAAAAAATTTCCTGGAAACGATCGGGCCGAACGTGCATATAAAATTCGAGTAATTTCAACTCACGGGGCCGGCTCTGTCTATTCGCGGAACCGACGCTTCGTGGAAGCAGTAAAATCCTTGCATCTCTCGCCCGGCGAGATGCGTTTGCGTACGGACTCTTCGATCTTTCACTTGTACGCGTGCTTTTTCTGGGGTGAACGGGAACAGATTCGAGGACCAGGTGAGGAGAGCTTCTGGATTCATTTCCTTGGGGGTTTTTTCGGGACTTTTGTGTCACGAATCTTGCCAATATTTTTAATCACCACCTTGTCTCGTTTCTATCAGTTTTCTGTAATTTGGATACAAGAAGTATCCTTTTTCGTGAATTTCGGTCAACTTTATTCTCGTCCCTCGAATTGCATAAGAATCGAAGAGAACGAACTGGTAGACGGTCTACTACCTACCGAAAAACTTCACCTCCTACCCTCTACCATCTGGCAGCGCCATTTCCTGCTCGGAGAGTGCCTCCTGTAATCATTATTATTCGCGGCCAAATAGCCGGTGGCTCTCTCCTTCCCGGCACTGATTGGTCTCCCTATCTCGAAAATACCAATTCTCCGGAGCCATACCGGCGCATTAAAGCTCGTTCACCGCGCGTTCGGGGTTAACCATCCTCGCGTTCGCATTGTTCAATGGTCAACTGGAGATTTCACGAAATTCCTCAATCAGCATCACGGGTCATTAAGTCCAATTCTTGAACCTGACCACGATATTCGACGGAACCATTCGAATGTTCACCATCGAGGGAACATCTCGATTCACTTGCAACTGCGGGTCCTGGAACCCTTTCTGCAGAGGAACGAAGGACGACAGAAGGAAGCGAGGCGGGCGAAAAAAATTCAGAGAATACTGTAATAAGTGAAATTTCGCGAGAAACGCGCTGTGCCGCTAATTCGTTATCTCAGACACATAATTTTCATCTATCGACATTTAATATCGCACTGTCGACCCAGTCAAACTCATTCCGTGAAAAAATTCGATTCTCTTCCTCAATTTCTCATATCTCCACCCGTTACTTCCTACCAAACCCCCGCAAAAAATTCCCGCATCCACCACCACTACTACCCAAATTAAACATCAACCCCCAAAACCTCATCCCTCGAAAATCCAGGAAAGAGTAAGGAACTCCGACGCGAAATTAAAATGTCAAGCGAGATTCCAGGCGTTTCACGCGTCTCACGCCCGCATGCAACTTCCGCCAATTACCGCGCGGGGGAAGCAACGCGAAGCAGAAGAGGAAGCAGCAGTGGGGTGGGCGCGGTGGACGTGGTCGCGGCGAATGCACGGCGAATGCAAAGCACCGGCAAGGTCGCGATTCCGAATGAACCGAGAGAGTTGCCGGTTTGCCCCGTCACCTTCGCAGGTAGTCGAAAGCATTGGACGAAGAGGACGGAACCGGGGGGAAGGAGAGAACGAGACGAGCAGGAAGGCGGCCAGCCACCGAGTCGCGAGAGCGAAGGAGAAAGCCAGACGCAGAGGAGGAGAGTAGAGGCCCCGGGCGAGGTCACCCACCGCCCCCGCCGCCCCTCACTCCCCCGCACACCCTGATTACCCGCAGCCGGGGGCGGGACACACTGTAATGAGCATCGAAGAGGTGCTCAACTTCGACTCACGCCGCTTTTCCACCGGAGAATTCGAGGAAATGGGACGGGACGGGTCGGCGGAGGGACTTCCGTGGGTTTGCTGGAGCCGCTTCGTTCCTTCGGATGGTCATTGATAGGCAGAAGGTGAATGGAAGTGAAGTTTAAGCTGGTACGTGGCCCGTTACCGGTGTAATTGGGAAAAAAATCTGCGCGTTCCGGGGTACTGTGCAATACACTTCGTGTTAAGAGATATCGCATCGGTTATTAGGGAAGGTAGATTTTAAACTAGCTGCTGATACTGCGTCATAAAAAATTACATCTTCCTATCTCCTAGTGCACCTAGAGACCTACGAATTTCTAATAAATTTGCGTTAACAAAAATCAGTGACACGCTAGGATCTGAAATTGAACAAATAGAAGTAATTGAAAACGTTGAAATAAAATCGACAAATTTCGAAGCTTGCGAAATTCTTAAGCACCCTGTAAAATTCGCGTAAACCCGGTATACACACGCTAAATAGCTGTAACGACAGTCGGAAGTACGGTGATCGGAAAGACGGATCACCGGTAACGCGACCCCGATTCTTTAGGTACCCGCTGAGAAGGTCGCGGAGGAGCGTGAAGGAAGGACGCGTAAGAGGGGACAGGCTGAATACGAGAGTAGCCTGGCCTGCTGTCGTCGAAGACACCCGGATGATCGAGCGATGTTATTTTAAGTTTTCCGTGGGGGCTCTCCCATCTTGTCCTAATCGGCTGTCAGCCACCCCC
This sequence comes from Habropoda laboriosa, assembly GCF_001263275.1. Taxonomy (NCBI): domain Eukaryota; kingdom Metazoa; phylum Arthropoda; class Insecta; order Hymenoptera; family Apidae; genus Habropoda; species Habropoda laboriosa. The sequence goes on along the minus strand of NW_017100161.1, from coordinate 3,310,874 downwards.
GTGTTCTGGGGTCGCAGGCCACCCCCAGGACACGAGGACGTGCCGACGCTTACCTCGTACATGTGTTGCTACGTGACAGAGAGAGGAAGAACCGACGTCGAAGCAACAGAAGGAAAAAAGAGAGAGAAATCCTGACCCCCCCGCGGACAGAGATTCGCCCCTTTTGTACGAGGAGATTCGCGCGTAGGAATCATACCCCTCGAGGGGTCGGATTCAAAACGTTTTACACTCTCATAACCGGGACCTGTTGATTCTACCGCGTTGAAAATCACCACGCCACCCTTCTCTGCACTCGAAAAATCTTTCACCACGTGCCTCGTCATCGTGTGATTGACTCGAGAGAGCAAGCTTGCCTCTCTCGCATCACCTCGGCTATATATACGAGGACCCTTGATGACCTCGAAACGACGTTTTACTGGCTGATAAATTTCGCCCCTCCCTCCCTTCCTTCTTTTTGAACCTCTTAATGTCTTTTTACCGAGGCGAACTCTCTCGTCCGGTTGGGGAGATTTCATAAACGCGTTTAATCGAGCCTGCAGAAAGAGGAGAGATCCAGGCAAAATGGATATCACCGGTGTCGACGATTATACTTTTTTAATAGGCGTTCGCGAAAATTGGATATCAACGTTGCTGTAACGGCTTGCGCGAAATTTGTTACATTAGCATCGCGTACCCCTTCTCCTCTCTCCTAACAGTTTACGGTCTCGTGAGATAAGGCACGAAGTAAAACCCCGGTGTCGACCTATAAATATTCCGCAGGTTGAAACCCAGCCGGAATAAAGGGCATAATAAAAATTATCGCCGCGAGCGTTGGTGATACAGAAAGAAGGAGAAGAAGAAGGAGGCGGTGGTGGTGGTGGTGGAGGAGGGTTGCTGGCTGCTGAAATTCCAGCAGAGTCCTCGAACTCGGAATAGACCGTGAAGATGAAGTTGCTCCAGGAAAGTTCGGATGACCTCGCAAAGGGTCCTGCGGCTCGTTTGATGGACCTCTCCCCACTTTTTCACCTTCCTTCTCGCTCTCCCTTTCTCTTACTCTTCTTCTCAGCACCGTGCATTTCCACCGGATACCCGTTTACACCGAGTCGAGTTTGGTGGCACATATTATATACCTGCGGAAAGGAGGCAGAATGGGACGAAACCGAGGGAGGAGATGAAAGAAGACGAAGAAGACGAAGAAGAAAAGAGAGACGGATTTCTCGGAGGCAGCGTGCTTATTGCGTGATATTAGCCACGGTGGCTGCCGGGGTAATCATAATCTCGAAAGAGGGACAAAACACAGGCCCCGAATCGCACAACGCTGAATTTTACGACTTCTGGCATAGGAGGACAGCGCGACCGGATGCAACGCGACTTTTTACCGCCCTATAACGTCCACGGTCTTGATATCAACAAGAAGGTGCCGTGCCTCTCGGAAACCAACACCCCGAACCGACCTAACTCCGGATGATGTCGGTCTCTTGCATCGAATTGGATCGGGAACTCGAATTTTTCTCAAACTTAACTGCGGAGGAATGAATCCGTTTCTATCTTGGGCACAGAACAACGATACACCTTTTTTTAAAGGGAGATTCCTAGGTAAAGGGTTAAGACGAATTAACTCGTCGTTGATACACGAATGATTAGAACACGATAGTTTAATCACCGAGAGATTATTTATCTTTAATACCTGCAACGAAATTACATTATATTCTTCATTATATTCTAAAAATTTTGCATTTCTACCGAAGAAATAAGTAAAATTGAATAAAATTCAAGCCTTCTTCGATCTCGAAAAATTAGCAACGTTACTAGCTACCGACAAAGGTTACAATAATCAAAATATCAAACAACGACTCGCGTTCGCCATTTTTCGAATCGCGGCAGGAACCGCGAATCAAGCGGATCGATTCGAGGCGGCCGATTGGCGGTCTGAAAAGCGAGAGGACGTGAAATAAATCACCGTCCGGTCGCGCTTTCTATCTTTGAAACGGTCGTTCCGGGAATCCGATCTAATTTACGCGTTTGCATAAAGCCGCGGCCGCGGTTTCCAGGTAATAAAGAGAAAAAGGGAAAACGGCTGGTCGGGTGGGAGGAGGCTGGAGGCGTTACGTTGCGTTTCGCAATCGTCGTATGAAACCACTGTATTTCTGCCCGGGTTCAATGGAAAACCAAAGTAGAAAGGAGGATCTTCTCGTTTTTTCTCCGCGGAAGATACCTTGTAAAATCAGTTCCGCGATATCGTTTTTCATTTCTTTTCCAACCTCGTGCAACCGTACTTCTGTTGCAATCTTCCATAGGTTAAGAGATCCGTGAGAGTGACTCACCGTAAGGTCGATCCGCGACTGGCTGCTCGCACAGGTCTGCAACATAGGAAAAGAGAGACGAAAGTTAGTTAAAACGAACAACATTTCACGTAAACGCTAAATTCTTCTTTCAGCTATTCTTAGCAGTTAAACGCGAAATTCTTCGAGAGTGATTCTCAAAAGAGAATATCTCGAGTTCCATTTACCTTTCGTTCCGTTAAAGGATCTTTATTCGCATTCTTCGCCTTCGAGCTATCATTAACCAGTCATTCCGATTGTTTATTCACGACAATTTGAAAACGAGTGATCCCCCCCTCTCTCTCTCTCTCTCTCTCCCCCCTTACCTGTGTAATAACTCGACTGTAATCGGTGTACAAGATCGAAACGACACTCGAGGCCATTATCTTTTTCAATTTGCATACACGCGCGTATATACATATATGTGTACGTGCACTCGCGACGACGATCATTCGTTTCGAGCATCGTCCACGCTGCGCTAATAAAGGCCTTCGAACGTTTTTCCACTCCCCACCTCGTCCTCCTCTGTCCTCAACGTTAAGTAATTTCGAACGGGTTGCAAGATTGCTCGCAATTTGCGCTTTAACGATTGCACGCCGGAGGATTTCATATCGATTACGCTGTAATATCTTCATTCGCCGCGTCGGTGTAATGGAACATAGATAGAATCTTATCGACCACTTAGATTGGATAGAAATTTTCTGAATTTCTACAAGCCTTAGGTATCTCTTCAAATTTATCCTTTTCTTCTTCCTTCTCCTCCCAGCTGCAATGTAAAATAGTCGGGATCGGAGAGGGAAGAGAGTAACAACGTTCGTGAAATATTCGACGATCTCGTGGAATCTGGGCAGGTTGATCTAATTGCGAATTCTCCGTGGGGCAAGGGAACTGCGTAGAAAAAGAACAAGACGAGTTTTAAGGAGAGGTATGTGTTCCTATGGGACGAGGCAGATGGTAGATTGGTGAGATGTCTCACTCAAGGCGATCGTGTACAGGGGTCTAATAGAAGCCGCTAGGTAGGTCATCGGATGTCATAAACGCTCGACGAAGTTTCTTCGGTGGTGCAGCGCGTGTTAATGGCCTCATTAGATATCGCGGCCCAGTGACGTATACGAGCTGTCGTGGACCACCGACCTAAACTTGTAGCAGTCGCGAAGGAATAAGAATCGCGCAGCGGAGGCTTGTTTGTTTCAATGAAAAATTATGTGACAGTACTTGAGAACAGAATGCGTAAAAGCAGACAAGCGTTGGCGACAATATATTTCGAGAAATAACGCTTTTCTTCCGGAGTACGCCATCGTGATCGAAGGAACGTCGAAAGGTGGAAGATTGTAAAAATTGATTTCCCTCAAGAATTCTCGGTTGAATGTTAGAATTGTCGTGAAGCGACACGGACAGGGTCGTCCGGCAGGCAGCGCGATCAAAAGTACAGATTAGATTCGACAGGACAAAACATTCTGCATCTGGTATTCCGTCGGACCTGTCGTCGACGGCGCGACGGCATCGACATCGACAAAAGCGATGCAGATGATGTTCACTGTGCTTTCTAAACACCGAACACTAAACAACAATACTTAACCCTTTCGTCGCTGTTGGCGCCTACAGGCGCTTTGAAAATTTACGCACACGCCACTGTGCATTTCTAGCCTAATTATTGATATTGCACGTCTACCATCTGTCGCGTGCGTCACGTGCTAAAATCTGCCGTAACGAAAGGGTAAAAATGAGCAGCTATCGTCGTAACAACTCTGATCGAAAAATGAAGAGTTCGTCGTCTCGACCACCTAGCAGCTAAAAAAAAAACGAAACAAAAAGTAACGCGACATTTCATTTGGCTGGCTAGTTATCGCGCCGCCAGCAACGTTGTATTCTAATATTTCCCGCGAACCGCGGCTCGGTGCGCCATCACGAATTCTAATTCAGTCGCCGGTCATCCTGGGCCCTGGAGGTGCCAACGGGGTCGCACGCGATAGTCGATAAATATTAAACGACTTTCCACCTGCCGCACCGCGGCGACTTGCTTCGCCTCTTTCGACAGCAGCAACGCGCCACGAGGGAGGACGAGTCGAGGTGGAGAAGCGAGAGGGGAGAGGACTTCCGAGAGGGAGATCACTGAATGTTAATTAGCGAGGCGTGACAAGTGTTAAGCAATCCATCCATCTAGCTGCGTGCAAAGAGGGAGGAGCCTGGCTAACGCTCGGTAATTAACGCGACACACACACATACACCACGCACCATCGAACCAGCTCATCCGTCTCTCTCTGCATCATCGTCCTCCTCCTCCTCCTCTTCTTCTTCTTCATCGTTTCCCCTTCCTTCGATTCACCGGCAATTAGCCGTCGATTTAGCTGTTAACCCCAGACTGAAAAGTGAAACGGAATTTCGTCCGTCCCCTAACACGACGGCGAGTCCCCGGAAGTCGTGGTAGAACTCGCTTTCGCGGGACGTAACTGTATTTTCGAGCGATCCATCACCGGCTGGCGTCTCGTAGTGTTTGAAAACGCTCCAACCTGAGCATCATAACTCCCCACCACCTTTTTGATACCACTTACTTTCCCATTCAACTCCACGGATTGCGTAAAGATCACGAACACGAGTATCGTTATGATCTCTGTCACGTCCCTGCAGGACGATTCTTCGCGAAAAACTAAAACGAAAATGTGGAACAAGGTTTTCTCCATTTACAGGACTTTTGCTCGTGTTTTCGTTTATAAACACTGGCGAGCGGTGACTTGCTCCCTGTCGTTGCCCCACGAATTTTCAAAGCTGCTTTTCTCGAAAACGAAGCCTCGTTTGCGAAAACTTTATTCTTCACTTTCGACTCATTTTTTCACGCAGAACCATCCACTGATAATAGAGCAAGCATGAACGAGGAAATTTGTAATCGAGAGAGGTTATCGCGCCGATAATTACCGAAAAGAAACATGGAGCGTTTACCCGATCGAACCGATTAGCCTAACAAACGCAACGACAGCCGTTTCTCGCGATGATGTACGATACCCTCGATTCAATATATCTCCCTTCCTCTTCCTTGTTCGTACAGATTTACCTAAAGGGTAACGGGAAGAAAGGAGAAAAGAGACGCGGCTCCGGTACGTGTCAAAAGCTAGATTCAAATCCTGTCGAAGGCTCGAATGCCGGACGACGGGCGGTCGCCTCGTCGGATACGCGCGTTCTCGAACCCGTCCCAACGATAGATGTATCAGTGTAATTAACAACAAACAATGGCCGTGGGACGCGCGCGCTCGATATCGTATATTAATCGATTAGCCAGCTCTCGAGTTCGAGCCCCGGAGATATGCGCCGGGACCGGTTGTTAATCATCGGAGCGCGGGTGCGTTTGTACTCTTCGAGCCTTCTTTTTCATCATCGAGCCGTAAGTCGAACAGAGATAGAGGAGGCGAGATAGGAG
>NW_017100161.1:3298389-3305142 GCF_001263275.1 Habropoda laboriosa | reverse complement strand
AGGATTCGCCTAAAGGATCTTTGAGAAGTCAGAGGCTTAACCACCTTTGTGACGCGTCGCTTCGCCGCGCGTATCAGGGCCACCGTGACTAGAGAACTTCTCCCAGATGTGTGTACATATATATACATATATATACACGTATGTACTTACTTACTTCTCCAGGGCTGTCGTGACCGATCGCGTTTCGATTAATTTTTTGCCCGTGAATTCTACGCTTTGTTGCCGAGTGGCACGCTCGTAAAACCTGCGTTTTTGCACGCAAACGCTCTCCGGCGTATCTACCAATACGAGAACGTTCATAGTTCTATATACCTCTAGCCGATTCGACAACGCTGGGCTAGCGAAAGAGAAAACTACGAGTGACCCGTGGAATATGTAATTTAATGGGCTCGCCCCGGTTTTTAATAAATGATCACCAGCCTGCGGGGATTGTCGGGATTGTTTATCGAAGTGTATTATTGGTGGTGATTGGATTCGGGTACGATACGAAAGTGCGGTGCGTTTATTCGGTGTAGTAATGGGGAAGTGTGTATCGATGACTCGACAATTTGGTCACGTTCCAGTAATAAACGTTCTTTTAATCCGTTTATCGGGTGTTTGTATTACCGAACCGATCCATGGGATGTCGGTGCTCGATTTTGTGCCCTCCAGTGGTGAGGGCAAGATTCGAATCATTAGGGATTATCGATGAGCATCAATGTGGAACAGACCAGAAACCGTCATCAATTAGAGTTAAATAATAGTTGGCGTTGTCTGTTGGTTCGCGAGGCTGCTTCCGGGATCCTGGGACCCCATCCAACTCTTTCGATCACTTTGATTCATTATCTAAGCGACATATCGAGAGAGGAAGAGAAAAACCAAGTAGTGTATACCCTTTGAACTTCTAAACGCTACAGTTCCAATTAAAAATCCTTATTACCTACTTATCGTCAGGCGTGATCGGTAAAGAAACGACGAAAACAAGTTACACAGATAAGCATCGTATGGTTCATTCATCGAGGAAGAAAATACGAAGACAAAAGATCGTGCCTACGTCCACCTGTGCAGTGTATATATCTACCATTTAGTAACGAGGTGTACAAACACCGGCAAAAGATGCTCGAGTCATCGTCGTAAAAGCGACGTTGGTTCGCGCTGGATTTCCAACGCATACATCCTTCTCCTCCATTCACGGCCCCGTAAATTAGCGCGGATCCCACGATCATCAGCGAACCGTGGCCGAGCCGGATAATAAACGCACGTTGGTTAATCGATCGACAGACACGTATCAAGGAAGGAAGGAGAGGCGGTGGTAAGACTAAGTACGTGGCGGCGTTAGATAGACGCGCGAGTTACCGCGAATCGGTCACGTACGATTCCACGATTAGCCACGCGAGTTCCTAGAGGGGCCACTAGACGCCGAACAATAAAGGATCGACCAAGGCTTCTTAGGACGGCCGCGCGTGTGCCTCGAGGAAGATTCTCTATCGATTAATAGAGGACGCGAGCGAGACTTTCGCTTGGATAAAGCTCGAAGAACCATCGCATCGCCGCGATTCATTCGCTTGTCAAGAGGGAAGGGAAGAACCGTTCGTGGCTCAGGTGGTCCTCGATGAGTCGACGCGCCGGTTAATCAGAGCCGAGAGCCTCGTTGTGGATATTTAGTAATCAAGAGATCGTAACTTCTTTTCTCGCGCAGTGAAAGGCCCGCAGCAGCGTCGCTGACGACCGCTAATTACCGGGACAGACCATTTTATATCCGTGTTTCGTACGTACGGGATTCGAAGAGATGGTTTGCGGGGCTTGTGCAAGTTTCTTCCACTGCGCTTTGTTTCGACCATTGTTTCACGGATTTTTGGCATTTCTTTGAGGCGCTGGTTCTTTGAAAATGTGTACAGTAAGGTGATTAGTTTTGTAAATCAGTCGGTATCTCAATTTCGAAGAATAAATTTATCTCAGTGCTTTAGAAAATATTAGGTTGTTGCATATGAAATGACTGTTTTTGGAATTTTGATCAAATTTCGTTAACTACTTTGCAGCTGGACACAAATTTAACGACGAGTCTGAATTGGAAAAGTTTGAAACATTGTTCGATTAATAAATTACTAGAACTGCTCACGTTGAAAGTTTTATACATCAATTCGTGCTACTATCGATAGAAGAAACTTGAATTAAATCGATCACCTCGAGATACTACAATTAATTAACAAATCTTCAGTTCTCTATACGTGACCAGTAATCTTCGCCAACAAAAGGGTTAAACACACCTCCTAAACCCAAAGATTATCTTCACCTTCCCTTCGCTCGATATATTTTCACTAAGAATCCCCCGAAACCCCATCCAACCACAGTCCCACCGAGGCCACTCTAATTGCGCATCTGCCACTCGCCGAAACTCTCAAAAAGAACGCGCACTGTGACAAATTTCACGAAATCGCGGGCCATTCCTGCATCCAGCATAAAAATCGCAGCTAAAAAAGTCGCACGTCCAGTGTGCATCAGAGCGAAGACTACCAAAACCGCCCCCAGCTAACAATCCTTCACCTCAAGGTGTCGCGTCCTGTATTCACCAACCCACGACGTCGCTCAAACCCCAACCAAGTAGTCACTCTAACCCAACGAAAGAACTACTCTCTACAGAAAATACTCTTTTACTCTACGCGTACGTAAATACACACAAGCGATAAAAAGAATATGAAAACAGACTGAAAGGAAGAAGAAACGCAAAGAAGAAAACGAGCATAAATTCTGCGGAACAAAGGAGAAAGGGAAAGAAAGGAGAACGAAGGAAGCAAAAGCAAGCGCAGGAGGTAGCGGAGATGAGGTAAAGTCACTGGTCGCCGCCCAGGCAAAAAACTTAAATTGATCAAAATGAGAGTTACGCCGGGCAAAAAAGTAAACGACCGCGGTGGTAGGCACGCATTTCGTGCCGGACGAGAGTTTAGGCGGTAGAACGCGACTCGACAATAGGAGAATACCAGCCGCGTAAACAGTGTCTGTTGAAGATACTTCTCCGTTCGAAGCACCTCGTGGGACAGAGATCGATCTCCTCCGGTGGAGGATATCTCGGCTGTGTTTCGCGTGCTGCTAACCAACGAAAGGATCGGTCTTGACTGTTCGGATCGGCTTGAAACCCGGTGATGGCCGCGGTGTTGATGGTCCCCGTACCTTCGTTTGCTGCAAATGCGCGCCTCTTAACCTCTTTTTATGGTCGTGGAAAACAAATAGAAACGGAAAAGCGTAATTTGCTGCGCTTTACATTTCGCGTGTACGGTGTAGTACTACGTGGTTACCGGTTCGACGACCACGATAGGGACGCCAGGCCACTTCTATGCAAAATGGCCGATCTTCTTCGCGGTTTTCCCCGTAGTTACACGTGTTATAACATAGTACGGTGCATTGTACAGGTTGTTAAGTGCAATATTAACATACCTAAGTGATGCAAATTACGCGTCGGTTCGTACACGGTCGCGTACGTTCGTGTTCAAAGCGAGCCGGGTGTGCTGGGTAGAGGAGAGAGAAGAAGAGAAAAAAAAGAACGCCAAGGGATTCCCGGGATTAATTTTCCGTCTATTACGCGCGAAACGGCTGTAATTTCTGCGGTAATGAAGACGAATCCGGGGAAAAACCGGACTGTTCGGCTGTCGGTATCTCTAATGGACAGGTAACCTAAGATTAATGCAGCTTCCGCTAGTTTAGGTATTAGAATTCGAGGTTGTTTCTCGAGATAATTGGTAGCGGGTCGTTCCAACGATTTTTCGCATCCTTTAGTCCACAGAAACTTGGCCACTTTCGATATCAAAATTAGATAACACTAGCTGAAAAAATTTCTTGCGAATTTCACGGAGAAAGTTTGTAATTTCGGCGTTAGAGAAGTCTGAAAAGAGATCGAAGAATCACCGCAGTCTTCTCAGTCTCCGTACTTCATCACAACGTTTGCGCAACGACAGAATCGAAATTCGTGAGATCAAAGAACGAAAAGAGTGCGAACAATCGAAGCCCCGCTTTCACGCGGCAAATTCTAAAGAATTCCTCTTATTTACATCGGTTGGCCGACCATTACGCTTAAAAGACCGGTTACGACAAAGAGTGGATAGCAATTAGAATGGTGGAACTCCCTCGTACGGCGATCATCTTTCGGATAATATCTGTTCGTATATACACCAGCCGCGTATTAGGTGACTTAACGAGTTAAGCGTGCTTAACGGTGCGTTGAACAGTTCCTTAGGATTAACTGGCCGTGCCTAAACGCGCTAATACATTACTGTACCCGACCGTTCAGAAAGACAGAGGTAATTAACCCCGGTGCCTTGGTAAGTGGTCATATTTTAAGGTCCAGTTGCACGTGTCTCCCTTGGTCACATCTTAATCAATTCAAACCACTTCATCCAGTCGAACGATCTTGATTCGGTTTTCCTGCCTCTGATAGACTCACTCGGTTTTCTGTATATATACGTGTGTGTGCGTGTGTGTGTGTGTGTGTGTGTGCGATGTTCTTTTCAATTTTATAGGAATGTTTGCATTTCTTCCCCTCTCAGCGTCGTTCCATATGCATGATTCACCGTCTAGCTCCGCGTGTACGCACCATTCCATTGTAACAGGGAGCAAAAGGGCGCAGAACGCTGGCCTCCGTGCTTCACCGAGGTCGATGTTTCCGTGGAATTTCGCGTAAAGGGGTGAAAGATCGATACGTGCTCCTCGTTGCTAGGTGAAGGAGTTAACCCTTCGTCCCGTGAAGTTTTTTTATTTAGTAATCGAGGCGTTTGTTGGAAAATAGGGGCACGTATGGCAAAATGCCATTTCTAAGTTTTCGCTATGGTATTACTCGAGAAAATCGTTACTTTTTCCATCAATGGCACCAATTCTCAATTTCACGAAAGACAGCGTTAATTCTTTTTTACACTACAGAGACACCGGATAAAAGGCTGAAAGTATCGGAAAGCAAGGCTGAAACGCACACGTCCACGGAGTCACGCGTGCTCGTTTTTATCGTCGGTTGGGATCGTGCCGGAAGCATAACTCGATTCGCCTTTTCGTTGGCATTTGCATGCGCGGAAATAATTCCCATGATTCGCCGGAAACGTATCAGATAAGGGCCCGCGGCTATATCCCCGCGTCGCATTAACGGGCTAATTAAAGCGGCGTAAACAATGGCGGACCTAAAACAGGTAGAGGGGAAGCGAAGGAATCGACGCGTCAGAAAAATCCTGGATACGAGTGTGTGCGGTGCTGCGTGTAATCCAGCCACCGGGATCGCATAATACGCCGCCTGTAAGGTAATGCACGAACACGGCCGACTAATCAGCTGCCATCTACATCGTTAGACTTATGTTTATGGATGATACATGTGCTTTACAAGACCATCACATCGCAGTAACGATTATGAAACAGAACAATTTCGGCGGTTTGCCTGTTCGATTTTACTTTCTTCCTTCTCCTCTCGATTCTTCTCCATTTGCTAAATTTCTCACAGAAAAATTGAGGCAATCGTCCATTTTTCTTCTCGATTTTCCACCCTCTTCCTTGAGAAATTTCGAGCGCCGAGCGCTTTGTAGATTAGCGATAAAATGGACGAGAAATGTCATATGCGATTTTTTCACGAGTCTAATTTGCTAAATTTCTCACAGAGAAATTGACGGAACCGTCGATTTCTCTCCCTCTTCATTCACAAATTTCGAGCTCTCAACTGATTTTGTAAAGTAGCAACAAAGTGGGTGAGAAATCATACGAGATTTTCTAGACATCGAGAAATTCAATTCTTTTACCAATCTACTTTGCCAAATTTCTCACAGAGAAATTGACGAAACTCTGTTTCCAAAATAAAAACTAAAAGTTTCTTCCGAGATTTCAAGGAATAGAAACGAGACAATTCGCAGTATATTGTTCACAGAAAAAGAAAGAAGTTAGTGTCGCGCGGTTCACGGGAGGTTGGGAACGAGCGAGCGCGCGCGAGAAACGCAGGTAAGCGGAATACAGCGGCGCGGTTATGCGGTGTGGGTTAATGCACGAACACGGCTGCATAATCAACGACCATCTAGATCATTAAACCGATGTTTATGCACGATACGCCCATCTACAAGCGTTCCTACCAGATATAATAACAGTCGCATCATTTATCTGTGTACCTACACGATTCCCGTTGTAATCGTCCGGGTGAATTACGTAAAATATTAATAACAAAGATAAAGGAGAAGGAAAGAAAGAGAAAAAGCAGTTGGACCACCATGGGTGACTTAGCGGATTATTCGCTAATTAATAAGCCTGTACAAGAGGAACCACTGAACGCGAATTAACATTTTCATCTGGATAACAGAGGGTGAAAAAAGATCGATCTCGCGTATCCGTGGTTGTTCTCGTACGCAGAAATTTCGATGCTAATTTTGCAACGTCTAGGCCTCTCTGTATAACATAGATCAAGATCGTCCCGCGTAAAAATCACCAGCTCGATGATTTATTAACGTTCAACGCTCGAGGAAGTGACTAAGAAGCACCTCTACTGAGAAAACACTGGCTGCACAATAGTTGGAGAGAATTGAAATTCAAAGAAAGGAAAAAGGGTAAGAATTATCGGCATTCTTTTAAAGCACAGTATTTATCAAGCGTTATTCACTGACAACAGATCGAAGAATTCCAACGTTCTATCCTTGAATGGAAGAGATACCACTCTCGTCTCTAAGAACGTTTTTACCGGCGTTCGCGGCGATGCCGTGTCGCATTGGTAAAAACCGAAGGTCTTCCTACGTGGAAAAAGCAGTTATATATCTTACATACGTG
>NW_017100161.1:3279053-3298373 GCF_001263275.1 Habropoda laboriosa | reverse complement strand
GCGTATGCAAAGAATCTCGATGTCGTAAAATCTCGTTGCCCCGAGGAATCCTCGATATGTGCTAATTGACGCGTAATCGACGCGGAATTAACTCTTTCGCTCGCGCGTTCCGGCATCGAGTAAAAGGCAATTATAGAGACTTAATTACAGGATTTAATTCGGTAGTGGAGGAAGAAAAAAAGAGAGAGAGAGGAAAAGAATTCACGCGATAATATTCATTTCGAGACGCTATAGATTCTCCAAGGTTCCGTGTATCCTTTTATGTTCGAAATATTTCAGCAACGAAGAGAGAGAGAGAGAACAGCGTGGAAGGGGGAGAAGAATTTAAAAAGAAGACGCGCAATTAGCGATGCAAAAAGGTAAGGAAAGAAAGGCGAAGAAATGAAATAACGCGAGGCATCGAGGCCGCCGGTGTGTGCGCGGCTGATTATTCATGATTTGGGGAATGCTCGATGCGCTTATGGTCTCGACGGATTAGCATACCTCGCATAAACTGCGAAATAACATGCTTGTGCACGCATGCACGCAGCGCACGCAACCGCTCGCTCGTGCACCACCGTTCAAAGAACAAGCGAAAGGGGAAATAAAATAAGAGAGAGAGAGAGAGAGAGAGAGAGGGAAAGGTATAGCGTCGAGGTGGAAGAATATAAAAAAAAGTTCGCAAGGGGGGCAGGGACGAAGAAGAAACGGCGAGACGATGCAATTCTCTTCCTAAGCCGTGGCATTAACATTGTGCTTTATCGAAACCGCTCATCGTGGCACATCCGGATTCAAATTACGCCTCGCTTACGCTTATGTTTATTTAACCAGTTATTAAAATTACATTAAGGGGTCGTTCCTAATTATGTCGCTCGGGGAACGTCCTCAGCCCCCGAGGAGCGACACATGTAATTCCATAAGGAATGGTCGCGACTCCTTCTCCTTCTACGCTAACCGAACAAAGACAAAACGTACGGAAGAATGAAAGAAAGAACGAGAGAGAGAAAGAACAAGAGGTGTCTCGCTCGTTGGTCGCGTTTCGAAGGATCGAGCCTGTTACGGAACGATTCTGAGGACAGATTAGTTTGCACGAGGGTCAACGTACCCGGCGCAGGTTTTATTCACCGGCTTTCCTTAATATCGACGAATCGAGGCGGCGGCCATTGCGCAACCGGAATGGCCGAGCTGTCACCAAGCGGTAACTGCGATCACGATGGCCCCTCTTTCTGGGAAACGTTGCTCTCCTTTCTTTTTCGAGAAAAGTGAAATTCGCCGTCGTTAAGCGGTGAATAAGGAACGCGCGATACACGAGCCACGGTGTTACTCCCCGTAACGAAATAGCCACGAAAACGATAGGATAACAGTTTTCTTTCTCGGATGTCCTCGTTCTAGAAAAAGAATCGATTCTAAATTTCGTCGGTTTACCACGGTGAACCGTAGAGATTGTGGTAACTTGATCGATGCTGACAGGTTGAACCAGCGGTAAATAAGATAGCGAAGATTACACAAGTTAAATTGTGACATTAACATTGTTGATAAGTGAATAGATACGAGTTTAAAATGTAGTACGTAGCAAGAGAGGAGAGCGTGCCCCGGTAGATATTCGCTGAATTTCCATTCGAAACACTTTCCATCTATTCTTTTCACGAAGAACGCCACCTTAGAGAGGAAGAAATCTTAACGACACCTTCCTTCAGTCTCGTATCTACCAGCAATCTGGCAGCTTAATCAATCTTCCCCTTCCACGGAACCATAAAGACGTCAACCCCGTTGTCTCTCAGCCTGAAACTCGTTCATCCCGAGACTCGATTGATTTTTTCGAGGGGCCATTTACTTCCTGGTCACGAACCGCTCGACGACAATTATCGCGACAATTTATGCACACGGCCCCAGCCTCGCTAAACGCCGGCACGTATAACAGCATAATTACACCGTGCGCCGACCGAGCCAACAGGCTACAAATTGCGAGCAAATTTCGCATTAGCCCTCACGAAGCATCGAATACTCGCGCCATTGCCCGAACCGACTGTTGCATCGTCATCGAGAGCTCTCAGATGACGCCGACCTGTGTTCAAAGATAGAGAGAGATAGCGGTGACAGTGGAAGAAGGCGTCTATAGGTCTCGTTTACCATCATCATTACCATCACACCCGGCTCCATGACGGCGTTACGTGCTTTAATTTGAATACATGAGGCAGGAAGCGACGTTGGGGCATTAGCCACGCGCGTTCCTCTGTACACTCAGGCATTATCTTTGCTTAAAACGATCCTAACTTCTCTACCCTTTTTCGAAAGGCTACTCCACTCGGCGTATGTCGCCATTTCCCTCGGAATCGCGTCGGTTTGCTGACTCACATAATGCCGCGAAATTCGAAACGACCACCGACGTCGCTCTTTTTTGCGGATTACATAACCGCCGTTTGATACCACGCGGTTCATTATTATCGCCGTCGTAATGGCAACGCGCGAATTCCACGCGATTTTAGACAGAATTCACCGTAAACGTGTCGAATTTTTTCCTTCTCCTTTTTTTTTTTCGGGAGGAGGCTGAAATTACATGCAATAATTGGAATAATGGTCTCACGGTGACGTAATTAAACCAGAAACTGCAGGGCCACGTTAGTTGGTTGAGAAACGATTAATATAATAGAGCATTTCTTCTAGATCGCCAAGTCCCCTCTAATTAGCAGCCAACCAGAGAGGAGAATCGAAGAAGTATTCTCTACCGCGGATGGGGTTCGTCAACGAAGAGACGAAACGTTCTTTGGGCCTTTTTCGATTGGAATCGCTCATTAACGCGCGCGATCTGAATCCGACTTTACACGAAACAATATAATTAAATCCGCATCAACGCGGTAACCATCAGGCGGACGGGGGCCCGAAACAGCCGAGAGAATAATAAAACCGGCCATGTATAATAAAGCCCGGAGTTTCGAGCCCAGATATTATCGCCGCGAACAAACACACACGGTGCTCTGGCTCCTCTCTTATCCCGTTTCGAATTTGCTTCGTGCGACCGGAATAACGATCTTCAAGCACACCATCTCCACTCGCGGAGAGACCAACAGACGCGATGATTAATCGATCAACGCGTAGCGCAACTTCTTCGATTTCCTTTATCCACGTTTTTCGGCACAATCAACCTTTACCGCAGGCCTCAGAATCGACACTTTTTCGTCCCAAGCATCGTTAACCCACGAGTAGAAGAAATTTGCATATCGACACGTGGCGCGCGATATCGCGTTAAAACCTTCGAGCTCGGGAATCGGCGACAGGATGCGGCGACCGCAATCGCCCGCCCGATGAAAGTTAGCACAGCTCTGGGTCGTCGTTACACGCTTGTATTCCCTCTTTTTAAAAGTAAAATCGACCTGCACACACACACGCAGTCGATTTCTCCTAAGCCTCCATCCGACGACCGATTATCATAGCAAAAAGTGGTTATTTTTCCGCGAGCGTATCCATCGTTGCTGCTCGTAGAGCAAAAAGCGTACCGCTATCTCGCGATCGACCGGCTACCGTTGCCAGAGATTTTAATTAAATCGCATGGTAAACGCGCCGGTCGACGCTAGTCGATATTTCATTCCCGCGCGCGGGATAAATACGCGCGGACAACGATCTATCGTGTAATTATCGCGGGACAACGCGCGACCGTCACTTTAACCCAAGTAATCGAGTAGCCTGTCCTTTTCTCCGTGGTTCAACGGCTGCTGTTCCGTCCGATGGATCAAGATCGGCGGAACTGAACGATGCGATTTTTTTTGTCAACGTTACACGTTTCATTGCGAAGGAGTAAGACGCTGTAGAGGTAGACGAGTGTACGTTATTTCCGCGAGTGTCAGCTCGTTTTCGATTTACGTAACCGAAATTAATAAACGCCGGAGGAAGTTCCAGGAATCGACCGGCGCGAGCACGACCTTCGTTCTCCATAAGGATTACCAAAGAATTCCGCCGGATGATAATCGCGACGTTTCACAACTTTCACGGAATCCGCCGATTCCTGTTCCCTGTGTCTCCGTAAAATCGACGAGTATCGACGATCGCCGTCCTTCCATTCCATCCCGATGAAATCGAGCCCCCCTTTCCCACAGGATCTGTATTAATCACGCGAGTTACGTTGACAGAGAGATAACGTGATTCATAGGTTTGTCGATCTTGGAATAGTTCCACGGAGATGCAAGTTGATTGGAAAATTTGAGTCATCGGTAAGCGTGAGAAAGCTCGGCTAGTCTCGTCGTTACGAGATCGACAAGCAAGTTTGTAACGTGGAATTATAGTAAATCGTCGGTGTTATTTAAATTACCGAACGAGTTACTCTTGTAACTGTTCATTTTTTCTCTTCTTCTTCGGCGAGCAGAGAAGAACGAGTGCTAGGAACTAATCAAAAATACATTTGTCTTTGCGCAACGAGAGTTACGGAATGAGTCTGGAGCTTGTTACAATCTGTCTATTGAATAATGACAAAACAGTACAAGTATTATTCCGATACTTGTCCGTTTCCATTTTCCACGGGCTAACTAGATTAGCAGCTGTGAAACGCGAGTTATTTCGACAGAATCGGCTCGAGCATACACTCGTTTATCCCTTAAATTACCAACAACGACGCGCGCGATTCCTTTTTCGGATCGGACCGCTTACAAAAATCTTAAATGATTTCTAATTCAGCAAAAACGATCGCACAGAAACGTGTGTAAAAGTGGAACGAAGGAAGGAGAAGAAAAAAGCAAATCGAAGAAGAACTCGAAGGATCTGAACTGAAGAAACACCTTGAACGAGACAGCGTTCACCTCGTCCAAGAGAGATAATTCACAGTGAAACAGGAGCGCAGGATTACGCTTGTCCTTTACGCTTGTTTCTAGCCTGCCAATCCGTGAAATTAGCATACGCTAGAGCCAAATACGGCGAGCAGCTCACCTGCGCTCACGGTGCCGACAAATGCGATGAATATGGTGATTTCCATCATTTATCCGGCTGGCTAGGCGCAAACGTTCCCGGTCCTTGAGGCGAGATGCGCGTGTAACTCGCGCCGCGCATACTGAACGTCTCGCGGTATCATTCGCTGGCTATTAACAATTTCCATTTACGCGAGTGTGTGCAACCGGCGCGACAAACGAAAATAGAAACGGGAGAGAGGAGAAGAACACCTGGTGAAAAAGGACGAGAACAGTTTCGATAAGTAAATATATATCGTTGTTGAAACGGGATGCGATTAAACGCAACAGCGACATTGTGTACGGAATAATCAGTTCTACCGGTAGACAGACACATACTAACATTCTATTTTCGGTGCAAAAGAGGCACAACAGTGCATCGCGAAGCGCTGCAATTCCGCCGATGAATATGGAACGCGGGAGGAAACGAGCCGCGCGGGATGAAAAATTAACATTAAAATGCTGGAAAACGTTCGTCTAAAAATATCCCGCGCGATTATCAACCAGATCAACCAACCGAGAGATGAATATGCATGACGCGTAGCCGCGCTTGGCTATCGAAGCTGCACTCTCACGTGTAGAACCAGATAGGCCGGCAAGTTTCTGGAAATCTAGGAGAGAATCGCGCGCCAAAAGACACACCTTTCGTACAGGTAAAGCGTTTAACCCTTTCGCTACTAAGAGTAACCATAATCACTCGACATAGAGCGCTCGGCATAACCTAAAAGCGACCACAGCTTCTTCAGTGTATTTCCTTATAATTCGTTACACACCACCTTGGAATAATTTGAAAAAGAGCGACAAAAATTAATTCGCACAAGACGACAAAGGGTAGAGGTTACCTACGCTCTACGATAAAGTTTAGACTCCTGGTTCAACGATTTCCTACAGAGTCTGTGCACCGACAGTTAACACCGTTGTAACTAAAGTCTGTAGCGTATACTGTATACGGTAATTGTCGTTTAGGGGATGATCTAAGTTGAGACGATCGTCTAAGACGATCTCTCGTGGAAAGCTTGAAATTCCAGAAACTATTGGTTACTTATCAGAGAATAACACAGAGAGAAAGAAGAGGAGAAACGAAGAGCGTGGGTGAGGGGAAGACAGTTGTGCGTGTGGCGTTATAGGTTTCATTAGGAGAAGTGCATTTCCTTTTCCGAGGTTCGCGTAGCCGCAAGGTCGTCCGTGTACCTCGTCCACGGCGAGAGAATCACTCGTCCGGCATCGACGCATTCGTCATCGACGCGAGAGAGATCGTATCGCGACAGCGTCGTGGGACAGGGGAGCCGCGCCACTCATAATTTGCATGTCTCAACCGGTGCCACGGGTAACGAAGAGTTATGGACGCGTGGAGCGAGCCAGACGGAGGTTTTCGTGGAGGAAAAACACTCGAGGCTGCTGGAGATTGCGATCGACAACGGGGAACCGACTTAACGCGTGAGTACGCCTCGCGACGGCGTCTCGCGTCGCGATGCATCTAGGAGGATCTGGTGTCTGAAGGGTGGTCGCTCGAGGAACCTTCGACAGAGGTGCTTTCGAGCAAGTTGGTCGTCTAGCATAGCTCTGGGAAATATTTTTTTGAATAGGGGGTACATTTCTGTTAGAAATTGATCGAGTCTCGAAGGAAGAATCATAGGTGTGTGCACACCTGGTAGCGCGTAATGAAAGGGTTAAAAACGAAAAAGATCTGCCAATTAATCGTACGACGGCAACGGATGAATTACAACCGATGGAGAGGTAATAAAAGGACGTCGAGAAATCATCTTTAACTCTCGCCCACTGGAGTCGGGTCATTTTGATACGACTGTTGCAACAGTCAACTGTCTTGGATGTAATTCTTCTTCTTCTTCTTCTCTTATTCCTGCTTCAACGTGGCGATAACGCATGCTTTGAAAGAATGGAAAAGTTCACTTCTCCGTTTCATATTCTGTGTTCTCAATTTTTCGAAATCACGTTTGAAAAAAGTGATAAGAGGAAAATCCACTATAAAAAAACCTACATTCGGTAGTCGCGGAGGGATCCAAGGATCAACACGACAATTATTTTATCCAAATCGTCGTCAAGAATAAGGGAAGGAGAAAACGCACGTGTACCACGGAAGAGGCGTGAAAACCGTAGTAGGCACGTGGCCATCAACCCTTCGCCTGAATGTTTAAAGAAAGCCGCAGGAAAGTCGGTCGCGTGTCGCTTCGCGGCGGTGATTTGTCGATGAATGTGTGTTACACAGCTTCCTTCACCTACATACACGTGTAGGCAGCACGCGAAAAGGTGGCCCGGTGTGTTAGGGCAGAAGGGTTGCTGAGCGATGTATACCTGATCGTTGCGGCCCTCCCTGGGATGAAAGAAGTACGACAAAGCGGGGGAGATAAAGAAGCGAGAGAAAAAACGAAAGAAAGGCGCAGGGCGGAGAAAGAGAAAAGAGAACCGCCACGTGACCCTTGCACGATCCTCCACTCCTTATTGGAATCCTTCTGGCCCAACCTGACCTATCCAAGGTGAGATTTATCCGGCGGCTTTACCTGCCACCAGCTATATAGCCACCTTTGGTACCTTCCTCGCTGTCTCTGCCTACCTACCGGGAATCCCCGCATTCCCATTCTCATTCCCCATTCCCCTGGAACCAGCCGCCCGTCCACCCACCGCCCTAGGGTCACGTATCCTAGGCCTTTTTCGTTAAGGATCGACCGTGTCCTGGCGACGTAACAGGTGAGATTTCCGCGTCTGCCACCCTGTCCACCGTGCTCTTTCACTTCCTATCCCCTTTTACACACGATCCTCCTTTTGTATTCTGCACGGGCTACTTAAGGCAATCGTAAATTGTTCGAATCAATAGACACGCGACAACATCGAGTCAGATCGTGTTCGATAGACACAACGTGTCTTCGCAATCCGATAGTCACGGTCGATGTTTTACTTCTACGTTGTCTATATCTCATTCGTTAGCACTATCTTTTACACAATTACGTAGTTTCATTTTTGATCATATTTCCACAGTGATTCGTGACTTCAGACAAGCGTCTAGCTGTCTACAACGTCAATTCTGCATTGTTTCCATCCACCCGGTGACACATCAGTCCCACGACGAATTTCAATCTCCGTATGCTAATCGGTTCCCACTATTCCCCGGTGATTTCCATAAAACCCACCGTTCGCAACCACCTACGAGTCACGTGCCCACAAGTTCCTCCGAAGAAACCAACGTAAGAGTCCCTCGACGTAATAGGCACGGGATTCGGCCCTGAGCTAGCCTCGAGCGTTTTCGAGCAGGTTCCTGACGGTCTTAATACACGTAAAGCCGAGTAGGCTATAATCGGAAAGCCGCTGGACAATGCAAATAAGACCGCGACGTTCGTTATTACCACAGGTCCCTCCCTCTTTCATTTCTACCCCCGTCTCTTTCTTTTCCTTTTTTCGTACACTCCCACCTAACCGACGTGGTGACGTAACAGACGAACAACGAGGCATTCTCTGCTTCCGGCTCACAGCCGAAACCTCGAAAGATTTTCATTAAAGTCTCATTAACCACGTTCAGGCGTCTCGTTGGCGATCTAACGCCGGCGATAATTAGCGGGGAAATGAACGGGTAATGACGCTAATTCCCTGTTATATTAATTAGTCGAATTCTCAATGAACAAATGTTTTAAATGAAATAAATTAAGGGTATCTTTATTAGGGAAACAAAGCTAAGGCTAAAAGCGTGGCCGCCTGGCAAGATCCATGCATCGCCGCTATCGCGGCTGATCATCTCGATTCCGATTCGCGTACACCACAAACAGAAGCAAGAGAGGGAGAGAGAGAGAAGGATGGACAAAGAGGCGTAGGAAGGAGAAAAATAAAATACGAAGGAAGAAAATAGAGAGAAAGAAAGAAGAACTGTTGATTATTCCGAGAAAAAGGCAAAGAGCCTATTTACCATCGTAATCTCGATTCAATTAATCCGAGGAATTCGCGGCTGGTTCGCGCTCGCTCGCTCGTCAAATCGCTCCAAAGTCCGAGCATCGAAAACCACCACCAGCCGCAACACACGTTCAACAATCTCTTTCGGGATTTTTCAAGAGAGCGTAATCTTTCTCGCGTGCGCCAGCCCGGAAACGCCCAAACCGGGCGCATTATTCATTCGACTTTGCGTTAGCCTACGAAATTTACACGAACGTGAAACGTGTGTTAGCCGAGAGAACGTTTCCGGTCGTCTCTGTCTCCGTTTCCTCTCTCTCTCTCTTCCGTACGAAGAGGCGCGTCGCGGTGTTTTATCTCGGGGCCACGTTGAGCCAAGCCTTCATTTCTCAAGTGACGCGCGGGCTCGCGATTGCCGATCGATAAAAGGCCGTTTCACCCGGCTCGATAGTGGCGCGAATCGGAAAAATAAATATATTATTCAGGCAGGATTAATCGATCGACCGGCGCGATGTCAACAAACGCCATTTCTCTTTCTTTCTTCCCCACCTTTTTCCTCTTTTTTCGCATCGAACAACATGTGGGATACCCGATGGATAGGCTACAGAACAGTGTACGAGTTTCAGATCTGTCGCCAGGATTCGAGTCCAGTTTCGATCGAATTCGACCATACTTCAGACAGAGGGAGAGAGAGAGATGTTGAGAATGGAGATTGAGACCTCGATTGCATAGTTGCTTATGTACAACGCTCGAAATAAACTGCACTTGGAGCTACGGAGGAGATAGTATGATGTTTGCGATCCAACCACTGTGTACACATCTGCTCCAGCTAATCAGGAATAGAGCCTTTGCATGCTTTTTACGATTCCTCGTGTACTGGCTGAAAGAACCGCGTTGGGGTTAGAGCTTCGGTAGTGTCTTCAAACGGTGTTCTTCATTGAATTACCCTACTATAAGTTACCGCATCGAGGAATAAAAATCGAAACTCAAAGGAGCGTTTCGTTCGCTAAAATTTCAGACCAAACATCGAGTTTGATTCAACGTAAACTCGCTATTTCTGTCGCAAATTTACTCAGAAAATCCCATTATTGCGGATACAAGATCGCAGAAGGGATCGTCGCGATGAAAATGTTAAGTAAAGGAAGAAAGAAGGAAAGTCTCGGGTGGTGCTGGAAGTTGGTCGGTTTTGTTGGCGAGAAACGACTTCGGGGAACTGTCGTCGGCACACGAAACTCGAAGATCAGTGAAGATCATGGACGAAAAGGAAGGGAGAAAAAGAGAGAACGGAGCACGATGAGTACTCTTGCGTATCGGGCAAGGGGCCGTCTAATTTTCCGCACGCGAGTGATCCGACGGCACTCGGGAGAGTCTCGGGAACAACTCGTTTTCTTCTGCCCGTAAGATCTCGCTAACGAACGAACTCCGCTAGTAATTACTCCCGAGTCTAAAAAAAAAAAATATCTTCTCTCTCCGTGCGTTTGTCTCGTTCTGTAAAGGGAATTAAATTCGGATGTATCGTAAGTGAAAGAGTAAACGAGGGGGAGAGTGTAAAAGAAAGAAACGTTTAAGGATCTATCATGGCTGGGTCCTCTCGTTGCGTCGAATCGATCCCGAGACGGAAGCATCGATCGCGAATTTATTAAGGTACAGATTAGCAACGATTCATCGGCGATAAACATCCGGTGGTCGGTAATTAAACTGTTAAAGGGCATATAATAACATCGGAGCGTTCGACGTGATTTACTTACCATCAAATATTATCATAATTAATTACACGTAGCCGGCTCGCCGCGGTATATAATTAGCAGAAGTCGCAAGATTGCCGATCGATCGACGATCATTATCTCATTTTCAGTTTTACAACGCGCACTAAACGAACGTGGAAGAAAAAAGAGAGAAAAGTGCGAGAGAGAGATACGAAGAAGCAACGTTCGTCGTGTGTTACACGCACGGAGAAGGAAGAAGAAAGGGGGAAAAAAATTCTCTGAATGGCTTGTTAAAAGGATATGTCGTTGAAACGACGACGAACAATGACGGTGATCCAGAAGGAAGAAGATACGAAGAAGGGGAAGGGGGAGGGGGTCGGGGGAGAGAGAGAAGACGAAGGGAAAACAATGAGTTCTAGGTAAGGGAAAAAGAGGAGAGAATAAAGGCACGTACAGGTTGGACGTCGTACGGACACGAAATCAATATGGAGAGCGTATCGGGGGGAAATTATTGTTATCATATACCCCCCGTATGGGGTCATCCAGCGTGAAACGTCATTTTCAGGACCGACGCCGCGATAGAGATTGCTCGCAGCATAGAATCGAATTATGTGATAAACATTGTTGCGCGGCACACCTGCTCGTAAATAACATAGAATCAAACACGTATCACGTTACAAGGTAATACACGGTGGGGCCTGCAAGACGAAGAGAACAGGTCCCTGGGCCTGGCCAAGCTGGCAATCGGCTATCTTCGATAAGCTATATATGTACGTCGGGTCCTGCGCGTGTTCCTTGCCAGGATTAATTATATTCTCCCCTATCGAACATAAATTAGCACGACGAAAAGAAGGAGGCACGCTATACCAAGTAATTACGCTTTTCGGTGTGATCCGCGCGTAACGCTGCGCGAACCAACAGCTGGCGCGAGTAACACGAGTATTTCGTGCCGTGTGAAAATTTGGAAACGAAGAAGGAAGAAGAAGGGGCGAGAGGAAAAAGTGAAATCGGGATTACAAGGCAGGGGGAAATGCGCCGCTTCGGACAGATAACGACACAGGTGACAGGTAAATAATAACCGCGAAACCACCGATCACTCCACGAAACTCTGTGAAACACCAAGTTGAAGATGGTGAAGAGGGAAGAGGGAGGGCATTGAAAACGACGTTATATAAGGTAGAAGGAATTATCTGAAGCACTTCTACGATTTCACTTCGAAAAATGGATTTTTCGTCGTATCGCAGGTTGCTCATCGAAAATAACCGCGCGATCACGCGCTTACGTGGAATATTTATTCAAACAAGCCTTAGAAGAGCCTAACACCTTATCGAACAGATACGATATCGGGCAACATTTTTTTCTCGCCGACCTCGCCGGCCACGCCGTTTGTTTGCCGTTGCATTTTTGAATATTAGTGCAATTATGTAGACACGCGAGTGCGTACATACGTACAATTACCAACAACCCGATACCGCCGTGTGTACCGGCCGGTTCACAACCATCCAAGAACCAACGCGATAATTGCCCACGGATTAAACCTAATATACTCATGTCGTTATCGATAATACGAAATCAAAGATAACTCTCCATTTTTTTCTCCTTCTTTTCCTCCTCCTATCCTTTTCCCTCGTTTTTCCACGGATTCACGATTAACTACACCACTACTCGAGGCATAATCTGAAACACCATTGGATATCGTTTTATCGAAATGAATAATACTTACAATTAGTTGGTCAATTTCACCTACGTAATCACGATTACAAGCCGAGGACCGTTACTCTGTGTTAGTCCATTCTTTCTTTCCGCTCACGTTTGCAACGTGTTGCGAACACAGAGCGCGACGCTTATCAGCACAATGAAATAGCGTTATTTACATTGCATTTTATTGAAACTAATAAAGATCGAGCCTGTTTAGAATCAGATAATGCTCTTCGCCGCGGTATCGTTTTAATTACGATCATTCTTATTTTTCGCGGTATCAACGCGTCGACGCGTTACGCCGCGTTAATAAACACCGAAGATAACTCCCGATACACAGCCAGGTATAAATACAATAATATTTAGTTTTTACGGAATAATCAGCGGATTTATCGACGACGAATCGAGTGGACGATACACGAGCATTTTTTCAGCTTCCCTCCCTCTACTCTTCCGTCCCTCTACCCTTTATCAGCGAATGCGGCTAAATCGAGGCGAACATTCTTTTTCTCCTCTACCTTTATCTGATCGTTGCGTGAACATTTACTCCATTTCCAAACACGTGTCGTTCCCAATTTAATTAACTAAAATCGTCAGTACTACAAGCGTTGGCTCGAAAAAAGTCACATCCAGGATATCGCACATTCGTATCGTGAATCATACAATTAATAAAGCGCAAATTATCGACGCACTTGGAATCAGCTTAGATACCGATTTTTCATTCGATAAACACGATTATAAACGAGTCAATAAACGAACAACCACTATATCCTTTCCACTGAATAACGCCAGAGAGAGAGCGAGAGAGAGATTATCGCATTCGTGTCTATCGATAAGCGCGGAGAACGATGGAAAATCGAGGTATCGGGCGACGTAACGCGAAGAAATAACGAACAGAACGATTGTTCCTCCATGCGAAAATTTCAATTAACCACACGCATACACGTATTCGACCAACGAGAACGCATTACACGAATTTATCCGCCAAGGAATTCCCTTATCGTACGGTGGAATCGTTAACGAATTGCACGCACGCATGCCACGAGGAACGCAGAACGAAAGGAACGTCTTCTGAAAAGGGAATCCGCCTTGCTCGTCGTAAAACGTGAAACGGCAACGATCTTTCGTCTTCGAACCTTACGCGCGCGCTTTTGCGTACGGAAACGAGCAAAAATGAGGAAACTCCCGGCCAGGGTTTTCAGGTAAAGGCTCGGTAGCTCGCGAGCGTCGCTCATGCCACGGCACAATGGAACAGAACGAATGCACAATGCATCGGAGGGAATTTTCGACGAGGTGTAGCAGAAGGGGTAACAAAGCCTTGCGCCAAGGTTGCGCGGGGGTGGTTCGAGGCAAATGCGAGCAGGGAAGCTCCGTTGACAGCTGACGGATCGAAACGGCTCGCTACGTTTTCCCCCAAAATCCACGAGGATCGTTTCGTGTTTCGTTCAACGAACAAACAGCGGCTGTGCATGACGCACGCGTCCGTTTGTCTCGGGAATCTCCGGTTTCGTTGCCGAACCAACTCTTTGGGAATACAGAGACACACCGTGACAAACACGGTATATTTTCCTGCAGTTTCACAATTCTAACTTCTGCGCCATTACCGTACGACGTTTCTTCAGCTATCGTACTAGAGATTTTTATGCAAAATCATAACAGAGAAGCGTCTGGAAGTAACTGTACCTTACAGACAAGAAAATCCTACCGTACACACTAAAGTTAATCTCGCGTGACATAACGTAGGATCACTTCGAGCGTAGGTTCGCGTTAATATGACTGAACAAACACCGTTCGCAACATTGTTTGTATTTACCGTCAGAAATTCATCCAGTTTCATCATCACCGTCTAATTTCTGACTAACCTACAGAATTCTACTCTGGAATCGATGAAATCACCGCGGTAAATCGAAACAAAGTCACACTCTAATTCACCGGAATAAAATTCCAAGATTCGTACGAGTAACCGCGTTGAGTACATATGCAGATATCAGGCATCGCCGAATCTCTCTACCCAACCCGTTCGTTTCGCACACGATTGTACAATCCGTTACGTCATCGGCTTAGCTATCGTCGCGGCCGGTAATACCGTGGTTTCCGCGAAAACGAGGAACGACGCGTCGCGATAAACCGTTCAGGCAGCAATTCGAAACTCACCGTTCTCGGTGCCTCGAAGCGGTCCAGACGGACTTCCACCGGTCGAAACACCTTCGTCTTCGCTGCTGCTGCTGCTACCCTCGCTAGGGCTGTAACTTCTCCTGCTCCCGGTCCCTCTCGCGATCTTCTGCCCGGCGCTAGCTGTACCGTTGTTATTATCGTGCATCCTACCCTGCAGCCTCCCGTGCATAGTCCTCACCCGCGAATGCAACCTCTGCTGCTCAAGTGAACCGACCGAAAAGTCCAAAGGCTGATCGATCTCCGTATGAATCTGCGACTGCCTCTGTGCTTGCCCGCACACGGACCCGACAACCATACTCTGCGGCTGCGAAACAACCTGCTGCCCTATAGGCGATACTTGCTGCTCCTGATGAACGTTACTAGGCGGACTCCACCACTGATGCCCGCCCTGTATAGACCTCCAAGCTTCGATGGTGTTGTTGTTCGTAGGGCTGGTCTGCTTCTGCTTCTGTTGCTGCATCTGCATCTGCTGTTGAGACTGTTGCTGAGCCATCGCAACCTCCACCAGGTTGTTGTTCTCCAGCAGATGCATACTTGGTGTCTGCGTCATCGAGGACGGCAAACCGAACGGCGACGAGCCCACCAACGGCGGGCTCGATTCTTGCCGTTGCCGATGAATCGAATGATGCTGCTGATGTCGATGTTGATGTTGCTGCTGTTGCTGCGAGCTAGACGATGGTACGACGACCGGAGGCGGAATTTGCCGGACGGTCCGCGCGGCCTCGGCGACCCACCGGCGCACCGCCTCACTGTCGAGGCCCGCCAGCCCTGCGGACTTTCCCTTAGACTGACCTCCGGGCGATGATAAACCCTTGTCGGGTATCAGGCCGGGCAGCGCGAGGACCCCGGTGCCCGCCACCGCGACCCTGGGTCCCGAAACGCCCCCGTAAGCAGCCAACGCCGCGAGATCCAACGTGGTCACCTCCAACTGACTCGCTTTTATTTCAGAAGATTCACTATTCCCACCGCCTACGAGTTTCGAAAGGAAATGTCTGGTTGTTGCTGCGAATCGCTTTCACACTCTCGGGTTTGTTTTGTATTGTACACTTTCTTTTTCAACATACGACGTGGTACGTGGTGTTATTTACTTTTCTTTGGATATCGAAGGTGAAATCTATGCTTTTCTCGTATGTTTTCGTGTTATCCTTCCGTGTTATCACAGTATATTCCTACAGAAACACTACACTGACAAACGTACACAGATATGTTCCTCCAACACGCAAAGGACGTATACTCCAGTCTGGCACGGTACACCGGTCTCGTAGGGACACTCGTTAACACGGATTACCCTTCGCGTCCATTAAAAACCGAACACTCCTTGTGACATATATATGTGTGTGTGTGTGTATATATATATATTACCCTTCGCGTCCATTAAAAACCGAACACTCCTTGTGACATATATATGTGTGTGTGTGTGTGTATATAT
Organism: Habropoda laboriosa; assembly: GCF_001263275.1. Classification (NCBI taxonomy): domain Eukaryota; kingdom Metazoa; phylum Arthropoda; class Insecta; order Hymenoptera; family Apidae; genus Habropoda; species Habropoda laboriosa. Next base: position 3,282,561 of record NW_017100161.1, on the reverse strand, counting down.
ATACAGTTATTAGATGGGCACAGCGTGACAAGCGTATCGTCGCTTACTATCGCATAGTTCCTGGCCCCGTTTCCCGTGGAATTCACCTGTCATCGGATATACGACTGTCGAACACGAACACCGACTTCTGATCACTGACTGCTGATTTCTAATTACAAGCAGCGCCAACTGTCAGCTGTTCCGTTTTCTTCACGACGCCTGCCTGGGCTACACCACTCGCGTGTTCTCGACGTGACAGAACCGTGCCCCCTCGAAGCCCGCGAATATTTGAAAATCCTTAATAACAGCAGTGTCTCTCTCTCTCTCACCTGTCATCCACGCGTCAGACACAGCGTCACCCATCGGTGAACTCGCGAACAATCTCGATGCTTTCCACCGCGATGAACGCGAGCATATTCGATTGCAAATATCTGTACGCGTGTGTGTCGTAGAATCCCCGTGGGCTCCTTCGTTTCGAACTGTCACTGTATATTACGCTATCACGTTTCACTGTGGACGTTCGCAATATTTCCGATGGTTCCGCCAGCGACACGTGCTGGTTCGTTTCGTCATAGGTTAAGGAGAGTTAAGACCGGTGCGCGTCGGCTTTCCCCTCGCGAGAATCGAGCTGTTTTCGCCGTGCGAGATCGTGGAAAGAGGCCAAGTATCGTTTATCGCAGGCACACGAGCATCCGCGACGAGCTACGACGGTGGCAGCTACGGCTGCGGCGGCTGGTACGACGGTCAGATGCTGTCGCGTGCATGTGTGCAGCTACACTAGAGGGCCCACGTACGCCCGGTCGGCCGCCTACCGGCCACGGGGAACGCGGACGCGTACGCGGACCGTGGAACACGAAGTGGGGGTGTCGTTGGAAGAGCGAAAGAGACGAAAGAACACGTACCGTGGTTGGAAAGGCAGCGAGAGAGACGAGGAGAATAGAGTGGATCGGAAAGCAGCGGACGAACGCCTGGACGCTTATGCTGGTGGGGAAACGAGCAGCGTCGGTGGGGAATGAAGCTCCAATCGCAAAGGAACGCGGATCACGCGCGGCTCCGCCCGGCAAGGAAAGGCGAGTTCTCTGCTCGCGGGCGCGAGCGCGCCTTTTTACCTCGCGTGTACCGGCTACTACTGCTGCAACGAAACCACGGTTAGAGAGAGAGAAGGTAAGTGCATTTGCATATGCGAGAAAAGCGACCAATCGCCGATCCCGTACCACGTCCCCCCTCTGTCGATATGGCGACACGGATTAGGGTTCGAGGACTAATCCTATTACCGACCGATTAACGTCAATGTCTCGAGACGACTCCGTTTACCGAGGCATAGAGTACATCGACGATGTAAATGCGCATACGTAAGGAGGGCGCTTTTTCATAGGAATCTCATGTAAATGCGTCATGCGGTTGCAACTTATTAATTCGAACGCAGGTCACAGGTGGCGCATTTTGGGCGCCAGTGCATTAGACGTGCGCGTGCTTCGTACTTGGAAATTATCGGTACAAATTCGTTTCCGTACGTTTGCAATTATCGTTAAGCGTAATGTTTTGCTTCGAGTGTTTTTCAAGTAGTGAAAAGCAGTGTGTTCAACGGTAGGAAAGGAAGATTAGTTAAAGAAGTGTACGGCAACAAGCTTCTCGTGCTAGGTTATCTCTATTAAACCCTTCGCTGTAATCTCGAGTATTAGAACACTCGTCCGGCGGGAAACGGTGCTTTTTGTGTTACGTGTAGAATTTACGGTGTTCAGAAATCGTTTACGGAAGATACGGGCCCTATTGATGCACATTTCACGTACCCTCAAGATCGAAATACCTGGCCGATGCGCTACGCGGTACGATGAATCTCAGGTGAACAGCAGGTGGGTACTTTCGTAGGTTAAAACTGTTCGGTTCAACGATCCCTCGAACAATGGGATCGTTCAGATCGCTCGACCTATTCGTATCGGCAAATTTATTCATACGTAACCGACAACGCGTAACATTTCGAACACATTACGAACAACCGTTAATGGCGTCTTAACGACGCGGGAAAGTTGGCGGACATATTTGTTTATCGAATCGAACGTATCGATTCCGCCATATTGAGCGATACGAGAAAATTTGAATTCAACGTCGTTTCAAATATCCATCGAAGGAATCCTCGCGAAAGCAACATCGGAAATCCATCCCGGGCGCCATTCTTCTTCGAACCGACTCTAACCTTATCATAACCCCACCGGGGGTACGAAAATATTCAGTAACCCCTATCCCCGTCCGCCATTCCTCGGAAACCGGTCGTCTCTCACCTATCATATTTCCATGCACACACATCGAAACCCACCACTCCCGAGCATTTGAATGCGGCATGCGCAGTGCCGTTGCAAAAAAATCAGACGCTTTAAACTGGGCCTTTATTGGTCGTGGCAGTCGCGGCCGTCTATCCCCACCCCAGAGAGAGAGAGAGAGAGAGAGTGGGCTTTTTCCCTCGCGTATACACACAACCATCCCTGCCATTCTTCCTCTTTTTATCGCGCTATCATATTTCCATACAGCCACCGGCCACCACCACCACCTCCACAGCCGCCTCCACTCGATACCCAGCCACGGCCAGATTTGAATCCGGCATGCGCAGTTCCGCGCGCAAAAAGGGCGCTTTAAAGAGGTTCTTATTGGCCATGGGAACGCCACCCCCCACTCCTTATCGCGTGTACCGGCTACCTAACCTTGCGAACCGAGCACCCTTCCTCTTATCGCGTCGCTCTCCCTCCCCGCCCCTACACCCCTCCCACTCCTGCACGTTCCTTTTTTTCGCCTTTTCTCTCCCTCTGCTTCTTCTCCTTCGACTCTGCCCCACCAACGTCGAGGCTAGGAACGCGAGCATCCCCTTCCACCCTCGCACGTACATATATATGTATATAGCGACGAGGTGCGACGAGGATGAATAGCGTCGAGGGATGAAGATGAAACCGGGACGTGGTGCGCGGGGGCGGGGGAAAGGCGAGGGAGACGGAGCGGAGAGCGAGCTGGTATTGATTTTAATGACGCCCCTACCGACGCGAATTCACGAAAGAGGCGCGAATAATATCTACGCGCTCTGATTCCGTGAGTCGGGGCCGCGCAGGAGCTTTACGAGGACGCGTGGGGGCATTCCTTGCTCTCTCGTTTTTCGCACATCTAGATGTCTTTTTCGAGTCTATATTTTTCTGTCTTCTTTTTTGGGGGGTGTATTTTTCAAAGAGTGTGTACGATTAGAAAAATTACATGGTTGTGGAAGGAGAGGTGTGAAGGTAGTTTTTTTTCTTTCTCTTCTTCAAATGACTACAATCTCGTAACCGGTATATCTGATTGCGGATGAATAAAGGGTTGGCGAGAGAAAAAGAAGGGCCGGTGATATTTATGTACGGCACGCGCTGCAACAGGGTAGCGGCACTTGTGCCGAAAATCGAGAGGCTCGAGTGGTACTGTATACACGAAAGGGTGTCTCGAATACCCATACCCGGGACCCTAATCTGAATAACGCGAACCCTTTAGTCCCCGGCTCGCGGACCCCTCTTTC
>NW_017100161.1:3265985-3278933 GCF_001263275.1 Habropoda laboriosa | reverse complement strand
TTAAGGGCAAGGGGTACGTATAGAACCCTGTGTGCGTATGGAAATAGCAAGGTGGTTTCACGTGATGGTGTACCATTTGCCCGGTGATAGATCCTTAACGCCGCCCCGTATGTTGATTCAGCGTTAAAAGGTGCACCTGAGTATGAACCCTCGGCTGCACAGGTGAAATCATTCCTTCGCCGTTTAACCCTTTCCTACGACCGATAATTTGCGCTCGTAAAATTATACGCGGCAATTTCGTATGTTAAACATTGTTCGTTCCATCGTTTCGACGATCTTCCGAGAAAACGCGTGTATACCGCGACACCTGTTAAACTTTCCTCCTTGTTTCTGATCGTCGCGTGCGTACGACTCCCCATTCTTTTTCTCTCCCGTGATTCCAACGAGTTCGAGAGATCGTTCCGCCGAAGGACACCCGTTAGAACGGAGCGGCGAGTCGGTGCCTGCTGACCCCATGACCCTCTCACAAACCCGACGACCTGTCTATACGGTGTATACGTGAATTGCAGGCTACCATTCGGCCACCTGCGGCTTCTGACATCTCAAGCAGCGTCGGTAGTGACCGAGCGAACACCTCTCTTTGCACGCGCGAGCACACTCTTTGACAAAGGTGCATTATCCCTCGCCCTCCGGCTTTCCTGAAAACCTGTTTGCAAGCAAGCGCGACGCCTTTGTGTCCCCCACGCAACCAGTCACAACATCGTCAAAATCGTAAAGAACCAGCCAATCGACGGGACGTTAATTGCTTCCACATCGTCCACCTCGATTCTTTACCTGTTCGTCCAGCTATAGACAATTCTCTGTTCGCTGTTCGTTTCGTTGCATACGCTTCGAGTCCAACTCGAAAGTGAAATTAGAAACTTTCCTTGGTTACGATCCTAAAAAATTCTGAAAAATCGTTTGGTTCGTCGTCGAGGCTTCGACCTACATTTCCCAGAGCGTAGCACTCGTTAATCGATTCCTCTACTGAATAGAAACGCTTTTTACGCGGTTCCCGAAGGAACTTCTGAATGGTGAAATTCGAACGATGCAGAATCCCGCGATTCAAGTGGACCTTCCTCGATTCGAGGCTGTTACCGTTACGATACGGACCGATTTTCCATGGAAAAAAGAAAAGAAGGAAACGCGACACGCGAGATTCTTCCATCGAAAATCGCTTCGCCCCCCGAGGAGGCGCTTTTTTCCGCGTAGCCGTGAGTCGCCACCCTCGGAGAATAATAAAGACGTCCCATTACCCTGGAAATTAGAGGTTTTGCTTCTATGGAGTACGCACCGAACCAGCGGGAGAAACGTTTATTTCTATCCGGGAACGTTTTAACCACCGCTCCTCGATACGCCGGAGGTCTCCTCCAAGGGGGACCAGGTGCGCCAAAACATTATTTTCCTTCCATGATTTGTTGGGACGCGGAAACTGGGCCAATCTCGATAGGGCTTCCAGGCGACTTGTAAATCAAATCTCTCTTTAAAACCCTGGGACCTGAACCACTCACGCGTGTGTGTACGTTATATCGCGGAGAAAAAGAAAGAAATAAAACATTCTTCGAAGGGCTTTCACAAGGTGTGAAGATTTTTTCCCCCTCTCGAATCGAATCGTACGTACTTAACCATCAAGTAGGTACACACACGAGTATGTTCCTCCTTGAACGGTTCACGATTTTTCTCTATTTTTTCCACAGATTTTTAAGAGCAACTCGACCAAGTTTCTTATCGAATAGAATTTTTTATCACGTTCGATAGTATTTTTTTCTCTGCCCCGCGTTGTTCCTCCTTTTTTTTCTCTCTTCTCACTGAATTTTTCACCCACTTGCGGAAACTCGAGACGCATTCGCCGGCCCATTGTTCTGCCCAGTTTTTCGCGCGGAAAACTTCTTAAGAGGCCGGCCGAACTTTACTGGCCCTCTGTTCTCCCCCGAAAACGGAGCTCGTGTTTTTTTTCTCCCTCTCATCTTCCTCCGTTGCCCTCTCTAATTCAGGTCGAACGGTTCGACGAGCCCGGTAATTTTACGAAAAAGAACAGAAAGAGAGAGAGAGAGAGAAATAAGAAAAACAGGAACGAACGGTGGGTAAAAAGGGATGAAGAGGAGAAGAGAAGAGAAGAGAAGGAAAAGAAAAACAAATAAACCGTACGGAACACGGTGCGGGACCATTGGGACCATTTTACAGTTTCCTGTACCCCCGTTTTACTGTCCACAGGGTGTATACCTTCATTTACGATGCGTCGAAATCCTTCGTTTCACCCTCGGCGGCCGGAACGGAGGCCAGGTAGCTCTGTATCGATCTGACGCGTATCACTTATTACTCCACTAATTGCTTTACGACGCTAAGTCCACGGGGAGAAACGCTCTAAACGCGGATTTTTTTACGCCGTTTTACGACAGCCTGTATATTTCTCCTTGGAAGGTTCCGCAGCGTTACAGCGGCCCTTTTTAGCCATCCCTAATACTCCAACTTTACGCTATTATAAAATCGTTGGAAATTACCGATCCAGTGTAAAAAAAGAAGGAGAAAAAAGAGAAACAGAATATACCGATAATACGTGTCCATAAAAATGGTAGAAACTTCCTGGAAATAGCAGACCTTTAAATTTTCGACCACCACGGAGGGCAAAATATTCAGAGGGTACAATTAAGACAATTAGTTACGCAAATCCTTGGATGCACCTGTGCTCGAACGTTTGAAAAGGACTCCGGAGGGTAGATTTTTGGGAAATTTCGTAGAGTCACTGGGAGAAACTATGGTGTGAGGTAAAAGGATAATTCAAAGGTCGGTTTTCGGGAAGCGATTAATTTGTAGGGCACAAGGACCGTGAAATCGAAAGCTCGGATATGTGTGCGTGTGTTTGGAATACGCTGGATTTTCGAGATAATAATGAGGTTTCGGCTTTTCGAAACAACGCGAGCCAAAGTTTGTGGATCAAAGAGAGCCGACACGTAGCCTCCCTATATAGTCTTTCGCAATTTCGAGGCCTTTTTCTCGGACACCTCCGACGTCGACTTCTATTTTCCGGACAGGCTCTCCCTTCTCGTGCGAGCTGGACCACCCTTTTACGAGGTGAAAAGGCTTCTCTTTTACCATGCGGCGCTCAGGGACGATAAGCAAACTCGTTTTACTGATCCTTCTGTAGTGGACCAGCGTTCTTTCATATTTTACGAAAGATCTTTCCGGTGAATTAATATGGAGGATCGCTGGAGGGTTGTTTTCGGGATTATTCTGTGATATAATTAATTAACACGTTCGCTATCAGCGTCGTATTGAATCCCGTAGCATATTTTATCGTAGTATAATACACTTTTTTCTTTATTTTTATATTTACGTAAAATACAGAGCAGAATATTCAAATATTTTTGCCAGTTTAGCTCACTTATTAGCGAACGTGAAACGAACGTAAAAAGTGATTCCAAATTTGTTAAAATTTTTAAAAAAGTTATTCAATCTTAATATAACGAGTGCATGTATATTTTCGCACATCCGTGGTACTAATTCTAATTTTAATCGTGCAATACTTTCTGCACGGATAGAATAGTTATCTCAACGATTTCTCGCGATAGGTCGCTGTTATTTACATGCAAAACATCGTACAAACTGCACAGATGAATGTAAACAAATACAGTAGAAACGTGTCGAACAGCTTTTTCACTTTTCGACTGTATTTTTTAACAGAGAAGAGTGTCACGGTCGAACAAAAGGGGTGTTTTTAAACGATTCAGTCCCTTCGTTTCACATGCACACGTACGCAAATCACACGTGATATCGTGGAACGTGCGCGTTCTTCGTAACGCTGTTCAGACAACTCGGTTTCGCGGAAGTTTTGAATTAAAAGAAACGGAACTCTCAATTCCCGGCGGAGTCGGCCGGTCGTGTACTCGCGATATCGTGGCACGCGTGACAGAGCGCGAGCAAGCTCGGTAATTTTCCTGGCATTACGCATGTGAGGGAGCGTAACGTGTGATTATAAAATAAGCGGTCCCTTTTGTGGTAATTAGCGGATCAAGGCCAGCCACCAATGAATTCGGGAGAATGACGTTATCCTGGCTGTTACCGAGGCCGCTCGAACATGCGCATAATCGATGACACTCGCTCAAATATGGAACCGTCTCTCTAATCGTGACAACTTTTTTTTTTCTTCTACAAAATTTAGTCGAATATTTTTCTACCTTCCAGGATACATTTTCAAAATTTTTTGGATCGTTCTGTTAACTGCACAAATTGCTGATTCGATAATAGTGCGAATTCCGATAATAGTATTCATTTGGAAATTAGTATTCCAAGTTTGCCTAATTGCTAAAAAGTTCAAGAAGGAGAAAAATTCCAAATTTGAAAAAAGATGACAGTGAAAAGATCACGAGAGGATTCTTTGCCTAATTGCTAAAAAATTCAAAGTGTGAATGTGTGAAAAGGAAAAAATTCCAAATTTGAGGATTCACATGTGACGTTAATATTGTCACGCTTCTGATAAATTACTTTCACCAAATTAATGAAAATTCTAACGTCCTCTCGACCCATTCACTCCCACAATTTATCTACCATTAATCGTGCTTGCAAAGCGACAGAAAGCACAGAAACGCAGTTTCCCCGAAGCGATTCCTCAAGATCGAGCGGCGAAGTATCTCACGGCAATCTTTGTCGCTCGGCGTTACTTAGGCTCCGGGATTAGGCAATAAAAAGTGGGCGCATTCTTAGCGTTCGCGATATTTCGCGGGCACGAGCACGACCTCTGACGGCTCTCGTTGACGTTTGCCGCTCGCGATTTGCCAATTGTCTAATGCTCCCTTCTCCTTCCTCTCTCTCTCTCTCTGTGGCATTCCAACGTTCAGAGCTGGTGCCTCTTTTTCTTCCACGCTCTCGCCCCTTTTATTCCGCGGAATATTCACCGGATTAAGGTAATTGCTCGTTCGCTCGCTCCAAGTAGCGCCGCTGGCTCGCGCGCGCATTCCGCGTGGGCCGCGTGCATACACGCGCTTGCAACCCGCGTCCGTGCAGGCGTGAGACCGATCGACAACGTCGTTGCGTAACCCTGTTTTGCCGTAAAGCGCACGACGGAGGCCTGTCGGGGGTCGCGAGCTCGACGAAAATTGCGGGAAAAAGTTGGATCTTCAGGTTGAATGTTTGAACTTTGGAAAAACGAAGGTCGACAAGTTGGTAATTGAAGAGGGGAATTTGAAACTTTGTCGCGCGATGCGAAAGTGATCTTGTTGACACGTGAAACGAGTGCACTTGATTAAAGAGCGGCCTTGAGCCGCGAATCGCCGACTGAGTGAAACGCAGTTTCCGACTAATCAACGTTTTCGCGCGAGCGACTTCGAAATCGACCATAAACTGCTGAATCATTCTAATGTAAAGTACCCGTTGTCGGTCCAAAGTGTACTCAATCTGAAATATTTAGTTAATCAGAGATCTTCGACCATTTTAACCTTAACACTTTTGCTTTCTCTCGAGTTCTTAGTTAAATAAATTTTTCTATGGAATTTCGAGGATTTCGGAGATTTTTAACAAGTGTTGTTGGATTATAAGGAGAAATGAGTATGTGTCTGTGTAATAGTAACGGCAAAACTAATCAACATACTGAGACAGATTAATATAAATATATATATAGAAATAACATAGTAACCATCTGTTTAGTATGGGTGACGCAGATACGTTTTTTTTTCTCTGCGTCTTACCGATGTTTTGTTTGATTGATTGCATAGCGAAGTGCCTTCCTCGCGTATAAAAAAATAAAGAAGATTCATAATTAAAATAATATCATTTAATTTATTACCATAATTCTAACAAGTGTTTTCTGAAGACTGCTGATCTTGAAAGGGTTAAGCGTTCAGTTAATGGGAAAAGGGAAACTTTGCAAATTCATCTCGTCTTGAAATATTGCTCGAAAATTAGCATCCCTGGTCCAAAATCTCCGGGAGACTTGGACAGAGTGGTTGATAGCAATATTTCGCGGCAGGATATACTGTTTCGCTGGTGATAATAAAGGCAGTAACAGCGTAGCGCCAGCAGTGGTAGCGGCTCATGGGGTCGAGGTCTAAGCCGGCGGTGTTGGGTTTCACAGCGATATCAAGCGTAATATAGCACGCGCCTCAATTCAATCCAGCTGCCAGCCACTGTCACACTTAACGAGTTACACTTTAACGACCGGAAGGATTAATTCCTCCGCCGAAACTGTGCCTGGTCGCGTTTGGAAATCAGGTGTCCCGTGCTCCGAATCCTGGATGTCCTGTCTTCACCTAGCTGTAGCGTAGACGCTACGATTCTAGTCCAAATTCACCATGCAACATATTCTTGGCAATTAAAACACTCTGCTCCATGGAAAAATTCGGAATATTACAATCTAGCGTAAAACTTAATTAAAATTCGCGTTTGCAAAGACGACGGAGCACAGATATGGAGCAACAGTTAAAAATTCAGCGAGAAACTCTGCTCAGTGTGACCCAAAGCGCGCTCCACTTCTGCAACAAAATTAAACCCCTCTACCACGAAATTGAAACATTCTACTCGGTAAAACAATTGAAAATTTCTGCCGTATTCGAAGATAGAGTAGAATCTCAAATTTGTCCCAAAGTTTCAACGAACAAACGCGTCAAAATTCGCGCTTGTAAAGTCAATCTACCACAGATCTAGAGCAATAGTTGAAAACTCTGCTCAGTGGCATCCAAATGACACTCTTGCAACAAAAATTAAACCCCTCCACCACAGAATTCAAACACTCTACTCCACGCTTCTACCCCAAAATTTTAACAGACGAACGCGTTAAAATTCTCGTCCACAAAGACTCGTTCCCACATATCTAGAGCAATAGTTAAAAATTCATCGTAAAACCGTGCTCGCTGTGATCCAAAGCGCGCTCCACCTCTCCAGCAACAAAGTAGACGTAATTAAGCGGGCAACCCCGCGCGCCGCGTTTCTTATTCGTCATGGTAACAAGGTTCGTGGAAGAGATGCTAAGTGGCCGCGACGCAGAAGAAGAAGGAGAAGAAGAAGAAGAAAGGATAGGACGAGATGATCCCTGCCACGAACTCCATTGCGTGCATACGGGAACGAAGAAGAAGGAGTTGGAGGAGGAGGGAGGCGAGGGTCGTGCGAGAATACGAGAGAGGGAAGATTCGTTGTTGTCGGTCGGAGGCACGATATAATACGCTGCGCGGCGACTCCGCGGTGGAATCGCATGGCAGCGTTACGCAGTTGCGTCGCGTGAGTGTGTAACGCACTGGTGGGCGGCAAAACATCAAAGACACGTTGGCTAGTTGAGCCACTTAACGTCCTCGAGTTTTCACATTAGCGAGGCAAAAGACCGCGGCTGATAGCCGCTCCTGGTAGCAAAAGAGGGGCGAAGAGGGAGTGTGCGCGTTCGAGAAGCCGCGATACGTTCGTGAAAGTTTGTATGATAATAGCGCGTGCAGCTCCGCATAACGTATGAGAAAAAGGGTTCGAAGGTGAAGGCTGCATTCTGTGAATCGTATATATACTCAAGTATATACATCGGCCTTCTGGTTCCGGGCCACGGATCGTTGCTTCTGTGAGAAACTGGTCGTCTTTTGATTATCCCTTTCACCGTATCACCTGGCTAACGTATAGCACGATGTTGCATAGGGTAATTCGAATAACCCAACGATAAATGCGTACGGGGTAACGAAGCAATGTTGCACGGGGTGATTCGATAAGTGGTATCGTGGAAAACTCGTCGGTTTTCCCCGGTGGATGATCCAGGTTCAGAAAAAGGGAACGTGTAACTTGAGAAAGTCATTAAGTGGAGGATATAATGTTGCGTATAAAGGGGTAATATGTGTAATTATACGTCATTAGTCGATGAATATGTAATATCGTGTGCTAAGGGGTAATAAGATAATGTGTTGCTGGTTGAATAATGATATTCCGAAGAATTACACAGTGTGTACCAGTCGTTAGGCGGTATAAAGAGGTAACAAGTGGATGTATAAGTTCATATTTGAAAAAGTTGCACAACGCTCGTAGGTTAGTGAATGTTCTTTCATCGACGCTGTGTTTGCACGTCGAAAAGGGAGACCGTTTCACGATTTCCACGAAACGAGATCCGCGTCGAAAAGGAACGCGGCGATTACGGATGGCCCTCGAGCTTCGCGTGTCGCGTACGCATTAAGAGCGAGATGTAAGCCGTCGTTGTCAAGATACGACCGATTCCTCGGTTCGCGGTCGCGATCCGAATGAAATAGGAATCGCGTTCTCCTTAGGCCCGCCGCGAACCAAACCGAGGGCGCATCCCTCTGAAATTATTGCGAACCGATGCAAACACGAAGGTCTTGCACGAAAAGGAAGAACAGAAGAAAACGGCGACATTTATCGATCTTTACAACCTCACGCCGATAATAACGTACGATAAAATGAAACTGAGCCTGGATCTGTCAATGAACATTTTTTTAACGCGTCCCTCGTTCCATGCAAAAATACCCCATGGTATTACACGTTGGGGAAGAATAACGCGAGGCGATTAACGTATTCGCTGCAATAATTTCTCTGAAAATCAACGAACCTCGACGTCCCTGTGTACACGCATAAAGCGGAGAAAAAAATACGAAGCGTCGTATATCAAACGGGGGTTAAGTACTCCGTGAAAAGGGAACGATCACTCGCACCCCCGAGAAAGATCATCGAATGCAAACGAATCGCGGCGATCTTGCCGCGACTGTTAGTCACGGATCCTCGAGCAACGTTTATGCAAATACCGGTTCCCGCCTATCGAGCTGGACAAAAAAAAAACGCCGCCTTTATTCCTGCCACAAAAGCACCAGTTTTTTTCTCCTCGCTTGACCCCTCTTCGTCCGTCTCCCTTGCGCCAAAAGGGAAACGCGACAGTTGGCCGGTCACATTCGGCCTGTAATTTCCAAAAAGCTGGTGGAAGATAGAGAGAAGCCTCGATACAAACCCCAGAAATTGAAATTGCACAACGCACTCTGCTTTCACCTTATCGCGCCTTTCTCCTCCACCCTCGTCCTCGTTATCTCGACGCCATCCGGCTCACTTTCGTTCGATTCCACCCGCTTCTGCTTGCTTCCCTTTGTGAAAAACGCGAGGACGATTGTTCAGCTCGTTCCTCGTCTACTTTGTGTTCCATGACAGCCGTAACTTTGTTTCGTACGTATCGTTAAACGTCCGTTGAATTAACGACTACCGGGAAGTCTCGTAAAATCCCAATAAAGAAGCGGTTATTAAAACCGGGGGAAAAAATGAAGATTGTTTTTGCGATTACGCGGCATTGCTGCTTCACGCTCCCGAGAGAAATTTTATGAAAACCTTATGAATTTATGATTTTCAAGGATCGCCGCGTGAAAGTTTGCAAGAATGTTTTCAGCTAGCAAAAACAAATATTGAAAGAAAGCGCTCGATACTTTATCACGCGAAATATTCGACATTTTTCCATCCAACTTCGCGCTGAAAACACTTGCAAAAATATCATCCGACAGAGGTTAAAGATCCATCGTTGAACTTCTCAAACACGGAGTATCGAGTGATCGAATGGAAAAGCAGTGACCACACGCCCTCAACGGAGGATCACAGGGTCGAAGACGTCGAGGAAGCGGTTCGAAGCGGTAAAAATCGTCTCGTGGGTGTAACGCGCGAGCACGACCGCGTTCTCGCGGCTCTATGAATGGCAAATAAGGGCCCTCGCATCGGCAGCCCTTAGCTCGCCAGTACGGTTGTCTAACTGTCGAGGCCAGGTATCTGAATACAATGAGCCGGCCCGGGCATAATGCATTCCTCTTAATGGTATTGCGACTCCACGCGACCTCTGTGCAGAAGCGTTTCCAGCCACTCTGTGAGAAGCCCACTCTCTCTGCCTGTGTTCGTCCAACACAGGCACGTGTACGAGGGAACGAAGGAACGGTCGCGATGCGCAACGACGCGGAGCCAGCGTCGTTTTATTAGATAATTAGCTGACGAGATGCGTGGGCGGGTCGCATGGCACGCTTTGCGTAATGCATCCGAGCTAGTGGATCGATCAATTGCACTTTATCTCCCACCTCTAATGGGATGCATTGTGTTCAGCTCGTATCGATTAAATCACCTCGTTGATCGCTTTAATGGCTTCCTATTTTGTGAGTGGGGTTGATAAGAAAATCTCAATATTCCGGTGTTTGAATATCGCTAGAATTCGGATAATTAGCTAATTAATTAGCGCTAATATCTTCTATAGTCCACTGAGTCCAGGTGGATCCTTTTTATCTCACAAAACTGAGACTTTATTTCAGAAACACTTCGAAATTCGGGTTTCAACTTGGAACCATTCGGATAATTAGCCAATTAATTAGCGCTAACATCTACTGTGTCCACTGAGTCCAGATGGATCCTTCTTATCTCACGAAATTGAGACTGTATTTCAGAATTTTGTAAACCATTTCGACTTGATTAATCAGGAACACTAAAGGTATAGATGCACACATTTGAGTAAAATAGCTTCTGTCGACGAATCGAGATCTATTAATTTCCTCAGAAGCATTTCGTACCCTCCTACTTTATCATTATCGCTCGTCACATTTGTTCTTCGACTTTCGATAACTTCCGTCCTCTTCGTACTACGATTACCACACCTAAATTAGGGAAAAAGTCGCCGGTCTCCCGGTGAACTCTTGCGACAAGGGCGACACTTACACGCGAGCGAAGTGCATCAGTGTGCAAGGGAGGGCGGCAAGGGGGTGTACGGTGGACAGAGGGTGACAAAGTTTCGCCCATAAAGACTCGCCTGTCAATTCATCTTTCCTATATATATTTCACGTCAAAATATTGCAATAAATCATCGGACTGGCGACGAATAAGAGTGGCCAGGCTGAGAGGGAAGAGGGAGGAGAATGGGGGACGAGGGGAAAGATGCGATTCTGCAGTAAGTTAAGAGACCCGATGGACACACCGGTGTCGACGTTCTTTCGCGGAGAGGAATATTAATCTTGGGAAAAGCACTTTTGGTATTTATGCACACCGTGGACTGAACGTGGAAATAAATGGTATCTTGATGAAGATTTATGATCCGTTCGCGTTTACCCGACTATCTATACAGACAGGAATCCTTCCAGTCTCCGCTCTATACCTAGATTCCTCCGAGAAAGTGGCGAAAAACGAATAAGAAACACGACGCGTAGACCGAAAATAAACATCGAAAGTAACACGGGTACAGATATCTACGCTACCGATCTGCGTAATTACGAGGAGATCGTACGGTATCGAAGTGTTAAAATTCACCTTCCGAGAAAGTCGAAAGCGCGAGGAGAGGAACGACAGAAGGCTGTTCACGTTTCGAGACACCACCGATCGGTCCAAAGAGAAAAACTCGCCGACCGAGGAAGATATTGGGAACGATGGGGGTCGTTGATGGAGAAAAGACGAGGCGGCGGCAGCAGCAACGGGGCAGGGGGCTATTAGCTGGCAGATTAGCAGTTAAAATTGAAATTTGCACGGACAGTTCGATGCGCGGCGGCGAACGTCTGAAGAGCCCGAAAGTGCTCGGCCCTCGAAGATTGGAGAACCGAATCTGCCACGCATCGAGTTCAACCAGCGAACTCGCGTCTTCTCCTTCTTCTTACCCCTTCTCACACTCTCTCTCTCTCTCTCTCTTCGAGGTACGAAATGAGCTATGGTTACGAAAGTCTCTCATATAGCACGAGAGCGAGAGGAGGCCTTCGGTTGCCAGTCAGTTATTCACGACGAGACGCGACTGTTTTGACAGAGTTTTTCATCCGACGATGTAACGTTAGCCAGGCTGATTCGTTGCTCTTTAATAAATTCATTCCCGCGATTTGTATCTCTAACGAGCCTGGCGAGGTTTACTTTGTCGTGGAAATTGGTACGTTCTGTTCGCGTTAACAAGCTATAATCATAGTAATAACGTCGATCCTGGTGTAAGCGTTCCTTTGTTGTTCATCATCGATCCTCGTTATTGGGCATTTGTTCCTATTAGAACGCTGTTGATTAAGTATCGGATGTGTAGTGAAATATCGAACCAATTTTTTAGTTTCTTCCTTAATATCGCAAAATTTGTCCCAATTTTTTGGCTGACTTTTTATCAGTTACCGGTTTACCGCATCGCGTTGAAAAAGATTTAGGAGAGAGTGGACGCGTGGGACCGTTCATTCTCGACGAGGGAGAGCGCGAATTTGCAAGTTATACGGGCCTGCCGCGGGTTTTATTAGCGCCGCCATACCACGAACCGTGACTAAAAGGGACTAACGCGATACTCGGTAGTCGATCGTGCAACGAGTTTAGCCACCGTTCTTTATTGCCAGCGGTGCTTTTAATTGCGAGGCTCCCTTCGAAAATTGTCCCTATCTCTCTCCTCTTCTCGCCAAACCACCAGACTTTCTCCCTTCATTTTCTCTTCTGCCCCTGCGACCGTGACGAAAGGAGGCACAGTGAATCGTGTATCGGCGTTTGGAAGTCGATCACTCGGTGTTTAACGACTCTGGCCCGCGCTGTTCCTCATTCCCGAATTAATCGCGGATAATTCGAAGATAATTCGCGGCGACGATTCGATATCTCTCTCTCTCTCTATCCCCGTCAAATTCTTCTCACCCCCTTTTCTTAACCCAATTACTTTTATTTAAGAATTCCTTGTTTATCTATCGACCGTCGTGTTCGAATTTTAGAGAAATATGTGTGTTACCGATTACGAGAGGATTAAAGAAGAGAGTATACGGAAAACCTTCCCACACATCCTTTATCACCGGTATTAACTGTAACTAATCAACGCCACAATCCAATTCGCAACATGCTAACGAACACCCACGAAGGATTATTAATTCCATGCACGATTTAACGCATCTCCCAGTCATCGTACCATCGCGGTCATCTACGTGTTGGTGTTTTTAGGGTACCGAGTCAGGGTCTAATAGACACCGAGAACGGAACACTCCCACTTTCCTCTAAGCTCGTTGCACTATGCAAGGACAACGATGCTCGTGAATCATTCCATTTTTATACGAGAAAACGAGC
>NW_017100161.1:3245948-3265970 GCF_001263275.1 Habropoda laboriosa | reverse complement strand
GGAACAGACCACGTCCAAACGGAATGAATCATATTTGGAGTAAATAATAAAGCCAGTCGTCGGATATTGCGGAGCGAATCGGAACAGAGACGAAGACCACTCGTTCTGCACTCTCTTACTCTCTCTCTCTCTCTCTGTCTTTCGTTCTTTCTTTCGAGGCGAAACAATAGCGGAGATCGGCGCTCGGTTTCGTTCGTTGTGTGTCTCCGTGACCAAGGAAAGGCAGAGTGTCGTCGTTAGGAAGCCGACTTGACTAATTAAGCTTTAATTGAATGCAAAGCCGCGGTAAAGGAAACCTACCACCCGTGTATTCAATGGAAAAAGAAACCTCGGGCGGTGCAATAAAGACAGAAAAGATGGGAATGTCAGAGGTAGGAAGCAAAGAGTTGGGTGCACGCAGCCAGGTAGCGCACACCAGTTACGATCGGTGGTTTACGCGCGCGGAAACAAGACGAATGGCAATTTTCTTAATTACCATACTAATTGTCATAATTACGGGCCGTTTTATGGTAATGAGATGTGACAGGAAGAAACACCGGCGGCTGGCTTCCTCTGTGCTATATATCCTTCGATAACTTTTTCCTCGCAAAGAAACACACACGCATACACAGAAAAGTAACCTCCGTCGAAATTGTCCGCGTACACGCACGCACGTGCGCTTCTAGCTGAACTTCCTGTTATCGTAACCGGCCACAATGACGGATATGGCACGGTCGACGCATCATCAGATATGTACCGTGGATTATTAGCCAGATCGTGAGAGAGAGCGCGGCTCGCCTTTTTCCACCGTTACGTTTCGGATAAATTGAAAATTAGCCATTCCGACGATTATCCAACTGGATAACAATCTCACGTGTTTCACGGTGATGAACAATCCAAGAGGATCTTTAACTTCTCTCTGAACGTTCGATTAATACACCGCGGTTCGTTTCATGGTGAGATATCTCGACGATTATCGCGATACGGGTTGCACTTACCGAACGACGAAAAGAGAGAGATAGAGAGGGGCAACCCTTTAAATTTTTATCGGTGACGATCGTACATGGTGGTTGGTTAATAAGCGAGTTTCGACCATGTTTTCGCCGGTGTATTATACCAACGGAGAGAGACGGCCCTTTCCTTCTGTTCGTGACTGGAGGAAGAGGTCGCAATATCCTGAGGAAGAGGACAGGAAGGAACGCGAAGGAAAGCTGACAAGAGAGGCGAACGCGCGATGGTCAGCCAGGTGTACGAGGTCAGTGAGCAGCGGCCGATCGTTTATGCACAGTGGCTTCTTTGCCGACAATAAAATTGCGGCAAGTGTGTCCGCCGCGCTGTGTGGGCCGCGTGTGCCGTATATTCAGCGCGACACTCGCCATTAAGCGTACAGCTCAATACGCATTTATATGACGTGCTCGCGACAAGAGACACCCGGGGGATATAGGGGAGGGACGTGGACGTACGCCATCGTCGTTTCTCTTCTCGAACCTCGTTTCGTCCTTTCGCGTGTATTTTTTTCGAATTCCAATTTTCTGTGAAATTTTCATTAGTAATGTTTCTTTATAAATAACAAAGGAACTGCAGGAAGCTCCTCTGGAACCTCGTTTCGTCCTTTCGCGTGTCCCTTTCGAATTCGAATTTTCTGTGAATCTTTATTAGTAATGTTTTTTGTAAATGATAAATCAACCGCCACGAAGAATGGTTTCCCTATGCATAAAGACTAAACGAAGATCTTCTTGAACCTCGTTTCGTCCTTTTGCGTGTCTTCTCCGAATTCGAATTCTTTGTGAAATTTTTATTCGCAATTTTTTTGGTAAATAAAAAATGGACTGCGACGAAGAATGCTCGATGCATAAAGACGAAGTCACGTGTACAGACCGGTAGCTATTCTACGATTTCGATAACAACAGACAAGCGGGGTATTGTGTTCTTTTGCTACGGTGAAATTGGCCGTGCCGAACTCCACCAGTTCGAAGGCAAAGAGAGACACGCTGCGCAACACAGCTGGCTTCGTTTCACATTCTACCAACGTACCAACCCCAAATTACCCTATTCTATCTCTTCGTCCAGGCTGCACTCTCTGATTCTGCAAAGCGTCCTCGACGCCGCGCGTCTTTCCTCCAGACGTGAGAGCCGTCCTACCCGGGACGTGCTTTCTCCAACGAAAATTGGGCTAAACAAATTTTTCTCCGAGGATTTAAATGCTATTTCTACATCTATATCAATATTCAGGCAGTCTGAGTAATTCACCATGATTTGTTAGCTGAATTTTTAAGCTGTTTGTTAAGCTACTTGTAAAATTTCAGCAGTATTGGTATCTGTAACACGTTCTCACACATAATCGTTCGAGAGACACTTCATTTTGGCTTAATTGCACTTCAAAATTGTTGGAAATTCGCTATTTAACGATTCGCTGTTCACGGGCGAAATTAAGAGTTCAAGGGAGACGCAAATTACGCAATATATAATAAAATAATACCAATGATCAAACGTGGTCGCCGCAGGAGCTCAGGCTGCTCGGTGTGTCGACTTGGTCGCTCGGGAGAACCTCCTGCTCGACACACTCATCGACTTCGTACTGAACGTATTATAAACACTGGAATATTTCCAAAGGTTTCGAACGAGCTGTCTGAGGTCGTCGAGTTTCCGAATGTTGTCGATTCGTGTTGACGTTCTGTCGCAGCTCGCGATCACGCGAAGCTTGTTTTTCGGCATGTCGACGACCGCGAGCGAACGACCCTTCGTTCGCCGAGGGAAACAAACCTTCTGTGCCCGGGCACACAGCTCGCCTTCAGTCGCATTTATACTGCCATAGAATATCCCTCGCGAACTAGCAATCGTGTGTAATTTCATTTGTGCGATAAATCAGTGTTAGAAGACCAAATTAGTGGCGTCCTTTCATCCCCACGGTGTCTCCGCCGTCGTATCAGCTACCAGGTAGGTATGTCTCCGTAATTATTGCTTTGTGGAATCACTTTGGCATAGAATATTTTTTTTCCACGTTCTTGGGTTCGTTATAATGAAAATTTATGTAAATTGAAGCACTTTTTTGAACGAAATGTACCTTCGAATTAAATACAAAGAATGTATCTTGAAATAATTTTGTCAGATTGCTAATTAACCCCTTGCCTTATAAGGAGTGCGACACGTAGCACAGATTTTTACCAAGATGCGACAAACACAGTTATATTAGCAACAAAAATGAATTTTAATTCTAATTATCTTGTTAATTTATAAGACTAAGGATTAGCAAATGTGATTAATCTGTAACACGTCAGCTTCTCTTACCTAATACACTATTAAGACAGTAAATAACTGGGACCAAGATGCGTACAGCGAGCGAAAAAGATGCCAAGTCAAGGGGTTAAGTTGAATATGGTTTTGACGAGAGCAACAGAGAAAAGGAACGGTTCCTTGTAGTTATTTCGTAGTTTATTTGTACCTATTTCCTCCTCGTTGAAACGTCTAGTTTGGCAGAGTAAGAAGAACGTAGACAATTCCGTGATTAGGTACGAAGTACGTGTCAGGTAACGACGCCGCCAGGTGAATACACTCTGTTACAGGTACGCGTGTAGCTGTCTCTCGTAGGAAGCCACCAGGAGAGATTTCGTTGCCGATATACAAGCGTACATGCAAACTTACACAGCTCTCTGCACCGTGTATACGTACGATGCGAGAAATTCTCAGAATGCTCGCTCGCATGCAAACGCGCATCGCCCCGTTCTCGCAATTTCATCCACTCTCTTAACTATGTAGCTGCGAAACGAGTCCAGCCGTGTCTGGCAGCGTTCCTAAAAACTGTGAAACACGCTGCATAATATCGATCCTCGAGAGATCTCCTCTCGATCATCCGAACTTCAGCTGGAAAATGTTTCCAACGAGGGAATGTCGCTTTTCTTAGAGGGTGGTCTTCTGGACCAAGGAAGCGTAACTTTTTTTAGGATTTTCTCGAGATTAGATATCTCAAATTTTGTGCGATGCTTTTGTCATTGTCGTACGTTAATTTTTTTTAAGAAATATGGCAATTGAAAGTGTTTGCACACCTGAATATTCAAATTCGAATCTAATACTCCTCCAAATCTATTTTTTTCCAAATTTTTCGGTGACATATTTTTAATTTTGCATACTTTGCTTTGCACAGTCGTAGATTAATTTTTTAAAGAAATATGGTAATTGGAAATATTATCATCCCCCAAATTTTTAGATTCGAATCTAATACTCCCCCAAATCTGTCTCTTTCCAAATTTTTCGAAGAAATTTTAAATTTTGCATACTTTGCTTTGCACAGTCGTAGATTAATTTTTTAAAGAAATATGGTAATTGGAAATATTATCATCCCCCAAATTTTTAGATTCGAATCTAATACTCCCCCAAATCTGTCTCTTTCCAAATTTTTCGAAGAAATTTTAAATTTTGCATACTTTGCTTTGCACAGTCGTAGATTAATTTTTTAAAGAAATATGGTAATTGGAAATATTATCATCCCCCAAATTTTTAGATTCGAATCTAATACTCCCCCAAATCTGTCTC
This sequence comes from Habropoda laboriosa, assembly GCF_001263275.1. Taxonomy (NCBI): domain Eukaryota; kingdom Metazoa; phylum Arthropoda; class Insecta; order Hymenoptera; family Apidae; genus Habropoda; species Habropoda laboriosa. The sequence continues at coordinate 3,261,461 of NW_017100161.1, read as the reverse complement.
TTTCCCAATTTTTCGAAGAAATTTTAAATTTTGCATACTTTGCTTTGCACAGTCGTAGATTAATTTTTTAAAGAAATACGATAACAGAACATTTCAAACAGCCAAGATGATCAATTACACTCGAACACCACGTCACTAACGAATAGAAAGTGAGAATAACCTGACCCACCGTTCGATAACAGACCTCGCAGCGTTAAAACAGACGTGCAGCCTATGCTTTTCATTGTTGCTGCAATTAGCGATATAATTAAGTCAATTCGTTTAATTTGTCGGGATGTTTGGAGAAGAAAAAAAGGGAAAAAAACGGGGAGGGCGATAATTTGTTCCTCGCATGGTCGGCACCGTGGTCGGCATAGAATAGAGGCCTGGCCAATTTGTGTTTAATTATTTAAATAAATGTATGCCGTGACGCGGAGGACGTTCGTTACCAGGCAAATGAGCGAAACGGTAACACGCGATGCCCGGTCGGCGTTATTCTTTGTGTAACCAGTGTACGCCGCGCTCTGTACTCCTTGCCTATTAGCATTGCTCATGATCCTACCGATAGTAAGAGGGTTTTCTTGGAAATCTCGTTCCCCTCTTCGTCCCTCTTTCACGCTGCTTCATCGTCCCCCTTCGTTCGCCAGTTTCCTCCGTCATATTTCGCGGAGAGTAGAAACGAGAAACGGTCGAGTTTCGCGCTCAGCGAGCCCCGTCTTTCGACGTACACACACCGATTCTCTGCCCTAACGCAAAACGCACCGCGGTTCGTTCTTGCAATCGTATCTACCTATTATGCAAAGTCGCGGCAAATTAGATTTCTACAACATTAAGCGTCATTAACACTCAGTTAATCGGGAATATCTGCAAAACGGATCTCTTAACGAGCAGGAATTTCAGAAACCGTGAAGGATAAAACGATACCAGGTGCGTGTACTGTGTTCCGTTCGAACAACGATATCGCTATGGGTCGTGGAATTGCATGGCCAAGTTGAAATAAATTCTTCGCCGTTTGTGACTGTTGGTAGGATTGCGAAGAAACTTTGCTTCCATACTTTTCGGTTCTCTTCTCTCGTTGGTAAGTTTTATCATGGTAATTTCTACGGCTACGAGTGTCGCGTGATTTTCGAACAGCCGTTCCATAACATGATTGCAAATTGCCGCTGGTGGATTTCCAGTGAAAAAAATAATCGCCGGTGTGCCTGTGCGTACGATTCTTGGAAAATTCGTGTAAATCGTTGGCGTGCGATGAAGGCATATTTCTACGAGTGAAATGGGAAGTGATGTTTCGAGAGGAAGCGCCGTTTCGGCCATTAGACCACGGTGTTGTTAATTTCTTTATGAATTCGTATACTTAAACACCGAGCGGAGAGAGAATTCTAGTGAAATTTCACAATTATCAAACGTTGCTCCCTGTTTCTTCACGTACCTAGAACTGTGCCCCGTGGATCGTTACGACGTTGCTTCGCAATTTCCATCCACGAATCTCGCCGAGTTTTCAGCCTCGATGTAATCCGCGGACTGCAGAGGACATCGGTCTCCACGCGATCTCGATAAGCTCTCTCGTTATCTGCAACGCTCATCGGTCCCAACGACGAGCGACACGCTGGTTCACGAAATAAAGAAAAAAAAAAAAGAAAAACAGAAGAGAGAAGGAAAGAGGACAATTCCTGGAGCGTTGTCGCGCGAGAAAGTTTTTTTTACGGTGGCTGAGAAACGACGGAATTCCAGTCGGTGTCACTTGGAGAACGCATCCGGAGGCACTAATGCGTCGATTGGTCTAAAAAAAACGCCGAGGTTGAGTGGCGTCGCGGCGAAAATACTACAACCGTGTCGCGACGTGGTTGTTGCATCGATCGCGTGATCGATATCCGTGATAAACCAGTTGAGCAGCGTCGATCTAGAAATGCCACCCGGCGTACGGATGATGCAAATGAAAGCTGAAAGTCGTTTCCTAATGTCCGCGTGTCGCATGCAGGGCACGAACGACGCGGTATCGCGTATGGTAATCGACGATGGTATTTCTCAAGGTGGTGTCGAACGGTGCGTTACGAGCGTGTGCACGAATACGCTCGAGCATTGGCAGTGCATCGAATACGAGCGGGCTTATTCACGCCTTTCTTTCAAACGAGCATCGCCCGTGTTGAAAATAAGCAGATAGATTCTTGCCGAGATACGTTTATTCTCTGCTGATCGGTGCGTGGATGAGATAATTCGGTTGGAAGTGTGCAAACGTGAGGAATGTCATTTGGAAAGTAGATTAATTGATGTTGAACTTGGAAAGCTTAAATTTGTCGAATAGCGTAAATATTAGGTAACACATCGAACAGGAATATCAACCCTTTCGCTGCTGTCGCTGATTTGAAAATTTTCTCTCACTGTTGTGCCGATGGCGACTTTTGCTTAAAATTCAATCCTTCGAGGACTCTCGTTTTAATTTAACAGTGAAAATTAAAAGATGGTAAATTTTAAATTTCCAAGCATTTTTTTGCGATAATCTGCCGCAGCGAAAGGGTTAAACTGGAAAATTTCAAATTTGACTCCACAAACATCGGTATGGGTAGATTTTTATAGAAGAAACGACGATTCGAGTAATTTTTCACGATTTTCGTTCCTGTTTTTAACGATACAGTTTATAAATTACACGCTACAAGCATGAAGCACGAAAGTGCTAAGTGGTTTCTAACAGAGAAATCTTCTTTTTTTTTTCTCTTTCCCGGTAACGTTGGTGTACGGCGAATAAACGAATGTCGGTATAATAAACGACGATTGCGCAGCGGCGCTGCTGGATTATTGTTGTTGTTGTTTGTTGGCGGTTGTTTGTTACGCGTTGTTGTTCCATTGCTCGTCCGACGGGGTTCATTTAAATTTAATTTTCCGAGAAGGATATAATTAATATAATTAATATAATTCTTCTCTATTAGATCACGATAGATAAGGCGGCTTGGCTCATGAATAAAAGTGTTCCTATAATGTCTGTTCATAAATACAAATTAGCGGAGAAACGAGGAATGTGCCGAGGCTTTGCCTAGTCGCTTGGCTTGCACGCACACGCACACACACACACATATATATTCCTCCGACTTACACACGATAATTCCTCCTGCGCTCATTAAAATATCTTCGGCATAATTCTTTCTTCGTTGGCACGATTCCCGGGGAGGAGGTTATTATACAATTAAAGCGTATACGAAACAAAGTATGACTTATACGCCGCGTACGCCGTTTAAGTGGCAGTCATTTTGTTGCAGCCCCTCTCGATGCATATCGGTACCGCTATCGTATCATGAGAATAACGCGAAATCAACGGAAAGACTTATTAAGTGTAAAAAGAAGTCGGAAGTCGACGTATTCACGGAAAATAAGCCGATTACGATGATCTCTCTCTTTTTCTCTGCCCATATTCACCCCCCACCGACCCCTTTTTTCTGTTCATTCACTCGTTGCACTCCAGGTGCAAACACACGATCCAGACTCGATCTTGCTCGCGCATCTCGAATCTTTCGTATACACGGCGGATGATTTATCTGTGTGAACTCTGCGTGAACTAATGAGGGAATACACGAGAGGAAAATAATAATGCGAGAGAGAGAGAGAGAGACGGAAAGAATGAAAAATAGGGAATATATAGGAGAAGGAGGCACGTTAAACTACTCGTCCTCGTTAATAAACAAAGATGCAATTATCTGTCGAGGTAAAACGTACTATGTCTCTAATTCAACGAACGCTCATCTAAATTCTCCCCCGTTGCCCCTTGCAACGGGATAAGACACCACACGGCAGGCATTCTCTCCTTGCATTAATACACCTGTCCTTGTTTCACCGTGGCTTCTACATCTAATTACCAGAGTCCAACGTTGTTATACAACAGAACAGGCATTCCGGGTACGGGTTCGAGATATATTCAATTTGCTAAATTAACCGTGCGAAGAAAAAGCCACCAAGCGTGTGTGTGTGTGTATGTCTGTTGGCTCTCGTCGGTCGCGTGATATAGAATAAAATTAGTAAATATACATTTTAATCTCGACTCCGACTTTCACGTCGACTTTACAGAGGAAGAAAGACAGAAAGAAAGAACACGTAGCGAATAATCAAGAAAGAAACGGTCGAGAGAGAATCACGCGCGAATCCATACGATAATTATTATTATTATTATTATCGTTAGTATTACCATCGCACCGATTCTTCAGCCGTTTCGCACCGTCATTATCCGCATGAACCGAACAAGACAAACGGTTGTTCGTTCTTGCGTGAACCATGCGGCGGTTCAAGAGGGAGAGAGAGAGAGAGGGGAATCATGTCCGCGGCGCGTTTGCGTGTCGCATAATGAATTACGCTTTTCCGGGGTGATACGCAAACACCCATTTATCCGTCATTTGCATAATGCGACACACGACGCGGCACCGGTTCACGGGTTCCTATTAAATTTAACGAGCTCGAACCGAGCAACAGGTCCACGCGCATATCGTTAACGCGATACGTGTTAGTGCCTTCGAATTCGTGAGATTTGGGGGAAATTTTAATTACTCCTCGTGTAATACACTTCGTTCCCTTTTCTTTTTTTTTTTAAATTAAGATCAATCTTGGGGACTCTTGTAATTTTATTCCGAGTGCATCGGTGGAGACGTGTTTGAAATTATTACGTACAGGAAGTTATGGTTTACTTTGCTAAAAAACAAAAGGAGTTTGGAGCAGCAACGAGGGAAATTCGCCGATTTTTGCGAAACTTTGGTACGTGGTTGTTCTGAGAAGAATATTCGACGCGTATCTTTTCGTTTCGGCGATCGTGAACTTTGAAGGGGTGAAAATCATCCTGAGGACAGCGAAAATGATTAAAGAAAGAAAGTTGCAAAAGTGTTATTCTTCTTTGCTACGTTAACTTCGATATTAGCGCAATTAGACAAGGTTTCTTTCTACTTCACGTTTTGCCACGTTGAAAATATAAACGTCGATGAGCGTCATTTGCGAAGCGCACTGTACAGCTCATAAACAACACGCGGCATTAGCAATGAGCGAAGATGCCGTCAGATTGTTGGCGTTACGGCGATTAGGATGCTCAAGTTCGCGGCGCCATTATCCGCGTGAAAATCGCGATTCGCCAGCAGGTGCACGCTACGGGCAAACGAATCGCGAGAAAAAGGCCAAGACGAGCTCGAAATCGCGGTCGGGCAACATCAAAGTGTGATTCCGTGTACGGTCGCGGTGAAATATCGGTGTACGGGAACGCTTAGGCACACTCGCCGTTACAAAACTTTCGCGCCTCTGTGTAAAAGCCAATTTATTTATTTATTCCGGCTTCACCATGACTATGAACACGTTCGAGCTGTCGGGGAACAAGGAAAAACGTCTTCGGCGCACTCTCATTTTTTCCACCGCTTTCCCCGCTTGGGAAAGTCAAGCCTGGTCCCTTTCTTTTCGCCTTCCTCTTAGGTCATTTCAATTTATTTGCGTTCCTTCCGTTTTCGTCGTTTCCAGCCAATGTGCACGTGCAGGACCATAAATTCAGTATTATTATTCAAGGAATAACGTCCTCTAGGCTAAGAAAAATATTAAACAGCCCGAATGAAAATTCACAGTTTACGGCTTTGCCTCTTCAGGGACTGTTTTCGAAAAATTGTAGAAAATGACCTAATTTTTGATTACGCTAGAAAATTATGTAAGATTGAGGTTTCCAGAGAAAGCAAACGTACGCGTATGCGCCAGTGTCGCTGAAGGGGCAACGAAGTGTAGAACGCATTAAGGAATGTAAATGAAGGTTCTCGATACCCATTACTCAGTCTTAATTTCCCCTTACAATTAGCTTTGCTTCCATTAAAACAGCAATATGCGAAACACGTAGAATGTAGTTTTAATCTCATTATCTCTTCCACATTGTTTCCATGAAAACGTTTCTTTGCCATACCTTAGACTTATTCTACATGAATCAAGCTACCATAGACACATGTTAGACACTAGTCTTTCCATCGAGTTTTCCAGCTCCGTGTAACCATTCTTTAATGACGCAATAAACGTCTGGGTTCGTTGGAATACAGTGTATATACGAAAGGGGATAAGATTCACGTGTTAAATTAACAAGCGATGAAGCCTGAAATTACATTGGAAGTTTCCTGCCGGCGCCAAAAATACACCGTCGTTGAATCAAGATAAAGTGAAAGAGTTGGGGTAAGAAGGAAAGAGGGAGAAAGTAAGAGTAAGAGCGAGAGAGGATTGCATCGATCGTGCGTGAATGCGTGATCGATCGGGCGGCCATCGATCGCAGTCACCAGTCGATGATCGCTCCTCCCGGTTTTCAACGAATTACGCCTTGAATGCATAATAATATATTTGCGCCGCGGCTTCCAGCGAAAAGGACTCATTTCCATTCAGGCGCCGCGAACACATTTAGGCGGATTTGCATGCACAACGTTCCGTATCGACGAGGACTAAAATAAACGCGCTGTGCCGGCTCGCTCGAGAGCTGCGACCGGCCCGCGAAACTTTCTTCCAGGAAAAATATTGCCCAACGTTTCTCTATTCTCGTTGCAACAATATTTCCATATTTTAATCGAACGTTCCACGAATTAATTAGCCTTAATCCTATACGTACAGCCTTCAACCGATGAATTTCATTTTCACACACTATGAAATTTTATTACACCGGTTGAATACGTGACTCATAAATTTTCAATTATGCACGATTCATCGATACGCACAGCTGATTCACAGTGAAACACGTTTACATTCACAAAATTCTACCTCGAATTTTTCCAATTTTCATCAGAGTAATCCAAGTTCGACGGTAATTTCTCGAAAGATTAAGAGTAGGTTTCGTGAAACGAAGGCGTTGTTAGGCGCAGCTAGGATTGAGATTATAAAGGGATATATGTATAGGGAGGACTAGGAAGCCGTGGAACCAGCAGAACGTGGCCGAGAAATGGCCGGAGGCGTCGCGATACCGGCGTCGGAAGCCTCGACGAATAAAACCGTATTATTAGTGCTCGATGGAGCAACGGGGAACCACCCGCAACCGGCTTCCAGGGACTCCGATTAATCGAGATCCACATCCTCGTATCCTTCTCTCTCCCCTTGTATCCGTACCTTTGCTCGCGCCACTATTTCTAAGGGATCTCCCCATAAACATCCTAGAGAAGCGTCTCTCGCGGCGCCGGATCTCTGTTATTAAACGCATATCAATCAGATGGCGCGAGATGTAGAGGGGGCAGAAGCAGGCTCGGAGAGTTTGATGCGCTTTTAAATGCGCCCCGCTTGATTTATCGGCCCCTTCCTTCGATTTCGTGCACGGAGAACGTCCTTGGACATCGAAATCGCTCCATTAATTCCTCGCCAACGAGTAGAGTTGCTCCGGAGGATCCTTGGCGGATGATAAAAACGTGGAATTATTGGTACTGTCCGGTGGGATGATGAAAAGTTTCGAGGTAAATATGGAACTTCAATGGTATCGGGTAAATTTGAAATCGTACAAATTTCCGACCTTAACCTATTTTCCTGTGCAGTTAGATCAAGATCCTTGGGGAATCGAAGGGTTGAAGTCGGTTGTAATTTTCGGAGATTTAACCGCGAGTCGATTACCGAAGGTGATGGAGAATTTGGAGGGGAATAAGAGTCGGTTGAGCTGTAATTGCCCAATCGGTCGGTCGCCAAGGCCTATCGTGCACGTACATCTCGTCACGAAAGGAGGAGTGCGCGCGGTCAACGATCGTGTAGCAAGTCGTTTGCATGAGCAACGCGGTAATTAAGCGCAGCCGCTAATTATCGTCCTTTTTTCCCCGGAGTTTCCACGCGGACGGTGTGTTTGCCAAAAACGATATCTCTCTCGTCCGAACGCCGGCTGTCATCGGAAATTGTTCCTCGAGGCACGACTCAGCGACCACTCGCCGCGTCGCATAATTGGCCGGCCATTCTCGCGATAACGTTGCCGATTGTACATGTAAAATTATCGAACTGATAATTGATTATTCGACCGGATAAGGCTTAATCGATTCGGTCGTTCAATTTCTCCGAATACTATTTATAAATACCTAACCTTTTACACAACTACGAACATTTCACGTTGTTACTTTTGTACAAACTACGATAGGAACAGGCTTAGGTAATTATTCGCTCGTCTAAGATTCGGCAGGCTAATTTCCACTCTACGGTGATAAGGAGAAAGCGACAATCACCGCGATTCTAATCTCAGTGCTCATCGTAGCATTGCGTTGCGAAATCTTCACAGGTGTTCGCCATTCGTTCCAAATTAAATTATCAACACATCCCGGAGAAAGATTAGCCGGTTTGCGAGAACGTTCAATTTCGCGTCTTACTTGAATAATACAAAAAGAAAGATCGTGGAACAATTCGTTCTCTGATCGAAACTTGGTCGAATTTTCTCAGTTTTATCCAAAATTTACTCATTTTTGACGTAACTCGCGCACAACTCGTAAATTGGCAATTTTCTGCAAGGAGAGAATTTTCCCTGAGAAAGGCGGAGGTTTGGCGAGCAGACGCCTGACGGTAGGTTCCGAAAAGGAATTCCACGGGGCACCATATGGGCTGTGCAGCGACGCGGGTAGGACAGATCCTTTAGGACGAAGGTACACGCGGCTGGTGTCCCCGGCGGGGACAGAGACAGGCGCGTCGTGTGGCAGGGATCGTTATCAGATTCGATCCAGCTTCCTGATAGTTAATTAACGAGTTCATTATGCACCCTTGCCCTCCGCCGGGGCCCTCTTCTTTTCAGGGTACCGTGCAAGCCAGCCCGTGGATCGGGCCGAAGTGAGGCATTACGGAGATCCTCGGTAGATAGCGACGGGCCCGGTGGGTGGCGCTATTTTATTGCATCACGACTCTCCAACCGGGGACTCGAAGCCGCTGCACAGGCCCAGCCGATGCACTTTCAGAACTTTCACAGACGCTCGTGAATCTTCGCCCCTGGACCCCTGTGCTTTTCGATCCGCACACGTAGTCGCTACTCTTCGTCGTGTACACGCTCCGTGGTTCATTCAGTTTGAGGACTAAATTAGGGGTGAATGTTGTAAGAAGAAATTGTCAAGGGGAATTGGCGAGGGAAAATGGTTATTACCGAACTATTAAGAAATTCAATTTTACGGGTTTCTCAGTTTTCTAGGGTTAAACAGTGTCCAATTGCTTTGGAGTTCCAACTTCGTCCAGGTTTAAAAAACACACTGATAGTGATTTTGAACCCTGACGAAGGCAGCTAAAATTCTGGCGAAAGGTTGGAATAATGAATGTAAACGAAAGCCTCAAAGCTGCAATGCTGACAATACGTTGAAACTCCAAAAAAATGATCTCTGCTTAATCCTGGAAGCTTCGATTAATAATTCGAACAATCCAGGCCGCTAAGGCTTGAAAATTTCCATGTTTTACGATCATAGTACAGTGAAAGATTTCGAAGCTGTACCAATGCTACTCTTGGCAGACTCCAAATTACCCTCTCGTTTTTAAACACTGGTTCAAAGATCCAAGCCATTCGGCGATCATTTTACTATCTCCTAAATCGCTGCACGCGTTCGTTTCGAAGATTGTTCCCGGTCGAGGACCGCCCTCTCCCCGTGTTCGATGCAAACGGTCGCCGTAAAATCTGTCAGTCGCAAGATTTAGTTAGGCGATCCGTGGAAGGGCGAAACGGTGCGATTAACGCGGTGTTTGCGCATACCTAACCAGCTAGGTGGAACCTTTCGGGTAATCACTTTGCGTTAAAGACTCGCTAAAGCATCTCTCTGCTCGACCTTCGAATTTCTAACATTCTCCATCACCCGAGGCGACTACCGATCTTCCGCCTCTATTTAATTTCCTGGAAAACACCACAGCGCGGCGGTTTCTGTCTTGGCGGAGGCATCAATCACCCTGGCTGACATGGAAGCTGTAATTTGGCTAACCCGCCACAAAGCCCTTTTTCTCTCGCCCTTTTAACTGACGTCCTTCGCACCCTGCAAACCGAATCGCCGCGACCAACTCCTTTACGACCCTTTCTTCGCGATCCTTGCATATCTCCCGCGTTATCCATCCCCCAGGGAACAATTAACGCTGCTAACCGCTGCCGGAGGTGAGTATAGGCTACCGCGATTTTTGGTGCATCTAAAGTGCCCTATTTTCTTTCTCCTCGCGTAGTTTCGCGAGTGTGCGATGTGACGTTGAGATGTAGCAAGTATTGAGACGTTTCACTCGAAAATTCGTCAAACTTTTCACACAAAATTACCATAGATCAACTCAGAAAGAGTTCAGCCCTTCGATAGACGAAGCTTGAGTACATTTCAGAACATTTCCGAGGCTTTCGCAGCCTAAATTTAAACCGTGTCCATTTTTTACATTTCAACCTTTCTCCAGAATTGCAGTTACCTTCGTCAGATTTCAAAAAGCACAGATTATCGGTGTATCTTTCACTGATTCGAGAACAATGTCCAAACTGACCGTTTCAAGTCGACATATGGTAACTAAGACACCAACTTACTCAGAAGAACATCCGATCGCCGAAGAGTGACAGATCTATCCACCGGTAAATCTGCAGAAGCAACAAGCTTATTACTACGGTGCACCAGAACCGAGATCGACAAAGAAACAAGAGTCTCGTGGAGAAATAACAATGGACGGTTGGCCGAGGACCACACATGGTCATCGAAAGGTCTAACCTCGAAATCGTCGAGAGTAGTTTGTCGGCGCAAATTTCTCCGCGCAGGATATTCCCGGTCAAGGAAGCGGCACAGTCTGGTTCCAGTGATTATAGGGGTGGCGCTAGAGAACTCGGAATGATTTACATCCCGAGGAGGCCCGGCTCGCCGTGGCCTAGTCCACTTCTAAATCTCCCTCTTCCATCTGTCTCTCTCTCTCTTTCTCTCTCGTCCTAAATATCGTTGCTCGAGTGGAGAAACACGCCGGCTAGACGCGAGCCGTCCCTCCTGGCAACATTCAAATACGCGCCCCGCCATTCATAAATTCGTCAGCATACACACGCCGAAATTACCGACGCGCCGATGGAACCGCGTCGAGCAGCCTCTTCTCACGCGTCGTTCGCGAACAAAAGGGAACGTATCGGAGTCCTTCCTAACTCGAACTGCGAGGAAATTTGTTCTAGGAAATGGAGCAACTATGGTTTTGTGATATAAAGAGCGACTGCGATCTGATAGATTTGGAATATTCCAAAGTGAATGGGAATTTTTTAAGGTTGAAGGATTTCTGTAATATTGCATTGTTAACGGTGAAAGTTTGAGGCAAATTTATCGCGACACCTGGATCTGTGACTTCGGAATATCTCGAGCAGTTTTAATTCAGGAAACTTGCCATTTTCTCTTGGTTGAATGTGGGTGAGAGAGAAACAGCGACACGAGTGAAGAGAAATTTAACGTGGAAGCACTCGTAGCGCACCGCAGGGTTGATAATAAAGATCTGAGCGAAGTTTGAAAGGAGTTACCGAAGACTGACCTAAATATTCCGAGCGAGGACCAGCGATCCCATGGATGATAGCGGGGAACGATCGCGCCATGACTTACGCGGCTCGTAAATGTCTCTGGATGTTGCATGAACACCTGGACGGGGTCAGTAGCATTTTTTTCAGGCAATGCATGAACTGGAACAGTGCAGCAGAGGATTCAGTCACGTAGATATCACTGAAAGTGGTGCTTTCGAGAAAGACAACGACGATTAAGTGCAGAATTTTCCCTTTAACGATTCCTCGTTCCAGTAGGTAGAATTTTTATTCAATCACGCTCACTCTCAATTAGAGCGCACGGTTCTGCATACAAACTAGTTTGCTGTGGCAAGCAGGTGCAGCAGGAGGTCGGTTATTAACACGCGATAGCGTATAATCACTAGCAAGGGTAACGAGAGCAATTGAGATATTTTTACAGTACGTGGAATAAAGTGTCCGAGGGAAGATGGACGTTAACGCGTCTAGTAAACGAATCGAGTGCTCAGAAATCAAAAGTAAAATATTCTTCGTAAATCACTATTTTCGGAATTTGTCATCGCCTAAATTTCATTAAACTAAATCCTGCAACAGTCAACAATTTCAAAATTCTCAAGATTTTGAAAATCTTTAAATCTATATCCTCGAGGTTCTGGAGACTTTTGCCTCTCTAAGCTCCGAACTTCGTAAAATGGTAACTGGTATCAATTTGAGAAAATAAAAAAAGAGTACAATCTCGTTACTTTTCTGACACATTTCGTGCACCAGGTGGAAGGTGAAGCGTTTAATTGAAGAGCATGTGCGTCGCCCGAAGGTTGAGCGTGCGTTTCGAGGAATCGAGAGAGGAGGGAAAGCATTGTTCGCCGCGGTGAACATGCGACCGAGTGGGTCGGTGTTACGCGGCGACGATGACCGATCTGATCGCGACCCTGTCCAAGGGAGTGTGATATCTAGGATCTGGCGTGGCCGATCCTCGGTTATTATCGGGCTTGGAAGTCGGACGCGCGGATAAAATCACGCGGTTCGTGTCGAGATAACGCATCATCGGTTACCTCTTGCTACGTAGCCTGTAACTATGCTCGGCCACGGGAAATACAAACGACACGAGAGGCGTGAACGAGTAGGAACGTGAGTCCAGCCTGCTTCCTCCTGAGAAACGTTGAAAGAAAGCGGACGTATGAGTGTGAAAGTTAGACGAGCTATCTGGTCAACGAGGGTTAGAGTTTTTCGACGCTCTCCTCTTCTTTTATGACACTTGTGAACCAGAGTAGGTTCGTCGTCCTTCGTTCGAGGGGTGTGAAGATTCAAAATGACCTTTAACCCTTTACCTTACAACAACGAGTTAGACTGGTTGCATAGATTTTGGTGAAGGTAGTTGGAAGTAGCAACAAAAGTTAATTTTAATTTTTGATAAAACTGAAGATTACCAAATGTAAATAATACCCATAAGTGAAGGGATTAAGGGAGGTTCGAATCGATATTAGTTGCACCAAAATCAATTGAAATCGTTACAACACAGATGACAAGTAACAAACGCCAAGTTGTAAGTTTCTACTACAGCTTGAATATTCCGTAATAGAATTCTGTAACGAACCGCATATGGGATGTAACATTAGTACGCCTAATTGAACGACAAGCTAGATCATTTCCATCTACACAATCGGCAGCGAGTCCCAAAGCAACACTTTCATCATTCAGATCATCGTAAAACATAACAGACGCCTGTTACATAAATTCACAGGATAATGTTAATTCAACGTGTGAATACATCCCGATTATTTCCTTATTCCCTTCTCTCATTTACAACCCCTCTCCCACATCTAGCTAATGTTTCTCCAATCTCCATACCCCTTCAAACTACCTACGCGCGTTACCTTATCATTTTCCCTCCGTAGAATCCGCAAAAGTTCGCAGGCCTCGTTACGCGGGGGACGGCTTCGTTTTCCATACAATCGTTTTTCCATTGACCGTCCTCGGCGTCGTGGTTTGGCTTATGAAGAGATCGAATCGCGAGATGCCACGACGATTTGCATAAAGATACGTATCTTAACGCGGCCTACGCCCCTTACACGTGTACCGTACCTCGTGAGCTCGCTCTCTCGCGCGCGCGCACACCCCATTATCTCTAATTCGCGTGATCCGCGGATTCAAACGATCGCCGTGCAACGGAAACGCGGGTAACGAATGAATGCACGAGGGGGGAGAGAGAGAGTGCAATTTGCACCTAATAAAGCGTTGTTTGCGCGAACACCGGGCAGAAAGGAGCGAAGAAGAGTAACAGGGGGAAGAAAGGAGGAACGCTGATTGCTTCCCTTTTCGGGTGCACTATGCACGCTTTCCACGGCTGTCTCCGGCACATCCAGCGTGAAATTAATTCGTAAGAGGAGCAGAATGCATCACGGCCGGTATGGAATTCACACTGGCAGCGCCAGCACTCCCTCTTTGTATCCGTTCGTTCGCATGGAAATTACTCGAGCGGGGACTGATGAAACTTCAGCAAAACCCGCGGCAACCTGTTGTTGTACTACGTTGTGTACGTGCCCAACAGTCGTCTACGAGACACGACACGCGATGAATATTCGCGAGGAGCGAGAGCGCAACGTTTTCCACGCGTGAACCGCGACACCCGATAACGGGCGTGAGCTTTCGATGTATACGTAAGTGTGGCACGTCGATTTGCATGGCGATTTCGTCGCGTCATCGCCGCTATTCTCAACCTGCTTGCGTCAAGTCTATATATAGAGAAGAAGAAGCGAGAAAACGAGGTACAAGATAGACACGGTATAGATAGAGGTGGAAGATTGAATATTACTCTGTTTAACCGAACTCGCATCGATCCATGGAAAGAAGTTTTAACGGGGGGTTTAAGATGGAGAACGGTCGATTCCTGTCGCGGCCGATAAGACGGCGCGAGGTTGGAAAGTCGAGAAGATCGCGGAGAGCAGCAGCAGCAGACACGGAGATCTCGCGAAGAAAGAGGGTCCGGTTTTTCGCGCTGCTCGTCGAGGGTCATCGTCCACCCGGTATATATACACACATCTGGTTGGTAATACCGTGGCCTGTTGAGGCACCACACCGGCTACACGTTGGTTCAGAGCTCGGAGTAATGCAATAATAGGCGTATACTAATGATACACGGGGGTCTGGCCGGTGCGCGGGGCAAACCAGGCACCGGGAGGATTCAGTCACGTAGTTGCATTAAACTTAATATAAATAATAGCGGTTTGTGGAGCGTTCGAGGAGAGAGCCACGGCGCGCTGCACGCCGGTTCCCTACCCACCTATCTCCATCTTCTCATCCGCCACTCCGCGGGACCATAATACACCCGGCCTCCACGTCCCTGGACTCGCCTCCACTTAATAAGCGGGATCGTCCTGAATCACCACGGCAGCCAGGCCTCACCTCGATCTACGCTCGCCGGATGGGTCGTTACCGTTCCACCATGCTACACGTACGCGCGCGCGAGCAAGCGCCTCTCATCGGGTATTATTGGTTTTCGAGTAGGCACACCAGATTTCGACGATGCTGGATCTCTTGTGTTCCTGGATTTCGTTCTGGTTTAAAGGGTTCGATCTGTTGTCATTTCCTTTATTTTCTGGGTTTTTGCGGTGAGTTAGGGGAGAAAAGCGTTTGCTTCGGGATCTGTTTGACGTTTAACGTGTTGCTTGGTATGGGAGAAATGTGAATTTCGAGGGAACTTTAGAAGGAAGTTTGAAAAAGTTGATTGATCTATTTTTTGAAAAGTGAAGACTAATTTTGACTGAAATTTAAGAGTCGGGGCGAAATATTAGATTAGGGGAAAATGTCGTTTAATCCAAGGCTATTCTTTCTCACTTAAAGAAAGTTCCACTTTTTAAGACTATCGTGCACTAGGATTTTATGGTACCAGCGATGCATCTTCTAAAAATCCAAATGAATATTGATTTTTTGTGAGTAAATCACACATGAGAAAGGCTGAGTAATCCTGAATGAAAACTGGGATCATTCACTCGAAATTAAAAATGAACATAGGCATAGTATCACGATCTAACTGAATTTGAAAGAAATCCAACAGCTAGACCAGGAATTGAACCGTGATTTTGGGTACTCTGTACCTTTGGGCTATCTTCGTTGCGTAATAAGAAAGTTTGGAA
>NW_017100161.1:3236824-3245847 GCF_001263275.1 Habropoda laboriosa | reverse complement strand
GTCGGGAATCAAAGGCGGGTCCCGTGGCAACGGAACGCGACGTCCGCGCGCGTCCGTCCACCGGGAACAAACATAATTCCTCTCTCATTGTAGTTGCTACACGTCTTGACTTAATAACAAGCCCTCTCGTTCGCGTCGTGGGGCTACCACCACGGACTACTACCTTCTCCGGCAAAAGCCACTCCTCTTCCGAGGCGGCCGGCGACTTTTATCGTTTTCCTGACGGCCCTTCTGAAAAAAACTACAGGCCGCTCGAATGATTTGTATAGTTCGTCGCCACGTTGTTCCATTTTAAGTATACACCGTGGCAAATGATTTGTACAGTCTCAGGCCTGTTTCCGAAATATCCGACAACCTGAACCATTCAAAATTGTGTATATTAGATACACAACATATTTCCATAGATTGCTGTCAAATTTACACAGCGTATTCAGCAGGTGAAACAGATGAAAAAAGTTCGTATAAACTTGTGTCAAAGAATGATTTATTAAAGAGTTACGAGGAACAAAAGAATACTTAAAAAAGAGGAACTCTGGAACAATTGTCGTAACTATAATAACCGACACCGACGACAGCCGTTGCTTTATCAATCAGCAACTGTACAGAGCAACGAAACCAAGAATCATCGTTCAGCTTTGCTCAATGAGAGCTCCTCGTAACTCTTCGATAAATCATTTTCAGACACGAGATCGTACGAACTTTTTCCATCCGCATCACCTGCTGAATACTCCGTATCAATTTGACAGGAACCAATCGAAACACCCTGTATACGCTAGAACCGGATGCTTCCTCGTCTATTCTCCCCCCCTCGTGGTAACTCGAAAAGCAGCATAGAAAAAGGGATCGGACCTTCTCTCCGTGGCTGTGAACAGCTCGAAGCGGCCAGTTCGTCATAATTGGCCGACGATGCGTAGTACAACGTAACACGATAATTATGACGAGACAACGACGTGAAGCAGCTCGCCTAATCGGCCTCCCCTTTTCTCCCAGAAATTTGTTTGGGGAAACCATTTTTCACGGACGGACAGTAATAACAGCGCCGATCCCGATTGCGACCCGTGATTATATCGAGCCAAAGCGGGCCCTCTATCTTTCCTCCTCCTCGCACCCTTTCGCCCCTCTGTCTGCCCTGTGCTGCCAGCTCGAAATGCTCTGTAGATTATTTTATTCCGAGGAATCCACCGCGTTGGATCGTTGTTTCTCAAGCGCACGCGGGAGAATCCATCGTACGGCGGCCAGATTCTGTTCTACGCGAATTTCTCTTCGTCGTTTCACCTCAGAGACAAACTGATAATTATTCCAAGAATATATGTACACCTTGTATTAACCACCACGTATCACAACGTAATTTTCCACATATAATTCATCTACTCTCTGGAGAAAAGTGTCTCGGTTTGGGTCGTTACACCGTGAACTCGAGAGAGGGAGAGAGAGAAGAGCGATTCACACGAGATCGTCGTTATTATTTACATCCGAGGGATTATGAGCATTAATATCGGAATTAACGCCAGGTTCGACTCGCTGCCGCGGTGCACCGACACGCACATATCTCTTCGCCGTCATTTATTCCTTTATTCCGGGGCCGCCTCTATCGGTAATTAAGTTACGTACATTATTTCTCGCTGGCTATTCGTTTCTGTCCCCCTCCCTCTCTCTCCCTCTGCTACACGGCGGAGGCCGGGGGCGGCCGATAAGGGCACGTCGGCGGATGCGGCCGAACTTAATGAATCGGAAGGAATAACGGCAATCAGCGAAATATAAATGAGGGACAGTGGAAGCGAGCCTTGGCTTGCGCGTCACGCACGCACCGTGACTCACACCGTGTGCCCTGTGCGCCAATGGAGAAATCGGGCTTAATTATGGGAATATCGCTGCCCGGAGGAATCGAATCCTGCTTCTACCTTTTGCTACCCTCCGAACATTACTTTCAACTGAATTTTTCGGGGGGAAATAACGTCTACGAGGTGCAAAATGGTCTTCTTGGTACTACGCGTGACGTAAATTAAGGGGCTGCAGGAGATTCAGAAAATTGGATGGAAATAGAGAAATTTGTCTTGAAAAAGCGAAAATCCAAGGACACTTCGTCGTCTCTCCGCAAAGATTCCTCGACTTCCGGAGACGCAGCGTGGCATAGGCGACGCGGAAGACCGCAGAGGACAATGCCTGGCCGCAATAACTCGGCGTGGCTGCGAGATGTGTTTTTAATTCCGCATAAGTCCGTACGGTCAGGCGTGACGGGGGCTGCAGGTGGTGTGGGTGGGTTTTCCCCGGGGGAGAAGACGTTATTAGCGGGGGCATTAATCAGAGCACGCCTAGCCGGCTCCGGTACTATAGACCTGGTAGCGGGGCGAACGTTGGAAAAAGAGGCTGCTGGTGGTGGGGCGAGTCGAGAGAAAAAGGGACAAGGAAGAGACGAGCAGAGGAAGGAGATGGAGGAGGTGGAGGAGGACGAGGTGAGGCGAGTTGAGATATGAAACGAAGGAAAACTTAGCGAAGCCATCCCCTCTACGATCGTTCTTCAGGGTGTCGGGAGTCTCTGCTCTCCCGTTTTCCTTCCTTCCTCCCTCTGGCCCTCTCCCTTTCGTACTGCCTCCACGGAGGAAGGGCAGCGCCTCGACGCGGCTCACAGATGAACCGTTTTAATGAAAAGATGGCGTCGCAGCGGGGGTGGAACACAGGAGCACAGGAGAGAGGAGGATACCGATGCGAGAGAGGGTTGGTTGGTTTAGCTCGCTCATCAGAAACCACTGCATGAGTCGAGGCTCAAATGAAATTGCCGCTATAAAAATGATGCCCGTGTATATGCCCCGGGTATTAGGTAGCCGGAAAGCTGGACGCTGTACGCGTCTCTTTTGGGATTCCCAAGTCCGGCCGGTGCAACGTATATCCTTTGATAAAAATTGATTTCCAACTCGTGGTGCATGCTATTCTTTATCGTCTCGTATACGTACGTCTTGTGTTCTCTATCGCGTGTACGATATGGTATAATATCGGGTGGGATAGTTTTATTTCATCGGAGAACCGTGTTCTTCGTCTCTTGACGATTTACCGCGTCTGGGAGATGCTTATGGTGATGGGAGTATAGACGGTGGAAGAAATACAGCGAGGTCGTAAATTGAAGCGTTAAGTAGCGGCACTGATTGACGCGACACTCGGAATTCGTTTTTCTATCGAGACCGAACGAAAGCTCTAAGTTTCAGGACCTTGTCTCGCCAGATTTCTGAAATATCGTTTATTCTGTGATAATATATCGTTGGATATCGTCACGCTGGACGTAATACCCGTTAAGGTATTATTAAAAATAACAGCATTACCAATAATCTCTAACAAGGATTGATTCGATTGTTATTCCGCAACATGGGTGGCTACTGGAATCACCCACGCCGCCACCCACTCGCGAGGACAGAAACCGAGTGGACGACGGTCGTGTGCAGAGAACCGTACGAGACAGCGAGGGGCGAGCGGGGAAGAAAGGAGGGAGGGAGGAGGATCACGTTCATTTTTCTTTTACATTCGCGGGCGCGGAAAGAAAAATCACCGGTTCTCATTACGCTCGACACGTAGGCAGCTTTATGAGTCTCTCCCCTCCCCGTGGACACGTCCATCGCCCTCTTCTCTCCGTATCTTCTCTCCTCGGTTGGAAGCCCGCTGCAACCCTCCTGCCGGCCGCCATCGCGTTGCGCGGAAGCGGCGCAAGAAGAAGATATTATTTATTTCGTAAATTAACTCCGGCCCGTGGCGAACGTGACTGGAAAATCCTCGGGTAGTTTCGCGCCGTGCTTTTCCGCTTTTATTAATCGCCGCCATTCGCTTGGCTAAGAACCGACCGATCCCTTTTTGTCCCTCCCACCCACGTCCCCCAAGGAAACCAAGCACGCCATTGTGACGCGTAATTAGAAGGGCGGACGAGACGTCTGGCGACGCGTGGCTGATTGCGGATCGCGCATGGCGGAGATAGATTCTCCGACTGGTTTTATTGGAAGCTGGATACACACCTGGAGGGTGGAGTCTTAATTGAAAAAGTGTCTTCGATATTTGGTGCGTGGCGGGGTTAATTAACGGAGTTTGTAGAGACAGTGCGCGGCTGGCTGGATTTTTCAATGGAATCATATACGGAGAATTTATTTTTTAACATCGGTTAGCGGAGCTCGTTTGAAAAAAAAAGACAGGAATTAATCGTCTCTCGTCGGCGATCCACATGACCAGCGCGACAACCGAGGGATGACAGTTTTATTTCCGCGGTTGCACTCGCTTTTCGAGAGATATCCCGTGGCGACACAATGCCACGCGGTTTCTTCTACCCCGTTACTTTCTTTCTCTTCTTTTTTTTTTATATCAAGAATCCGCCTCTTTCACGGAACACGTGACATTCCTTGCAAAGTGCAGCGGCGAGAAGAGAGAGAGAGAGAGAGAGTGGGACTTCTGCGAGGTATCCGAGGCAAAATCCAGAGGCGAGTGGAGCAGAAAAGAACTGTCAGACTGTCGTCACCTCCGCGACGGACTGTCGTTGATTAATGGCAGTAATATTCCGCCGTATACGGTGACCCATGCATCGGTGACACAAGCCTTGTTATATATAAACGGTTCACCGTTGTGTGTATGCGTGTTGGATAGCGCAGGACGTTTCTGCTTTTACAGCAAACCGGAACCGACGCGGCAAGAACTTCCTATCGTAGAATTAGCGCAAATCTTCCACCTTCCTGGAAAACGTCGCGGCTCCTGTAATTTCGCTTGTTTCCAGGCGACGCTCGTTTACCATTTTCTTTGGGGGATATGCGGTGACAGTTAGGACACCGTTCTTCGGGATCCAATAGCTGGAAGGCTGCTTTTTCCCCTGGAACTTGAAATGGCCAGCAACCGACGAAAGTAGGAGATTTAAATTCAGTTCTCTCTCGATTCCTCTTAGTAATCGGTTAACTGTTCATTTCCGAAGCTTCACTGTCGTGTGAATCGAAACTTGGAACTCTCACGTCCAACCAAATTAAACGATTTAAAAAAACATGGAAAAGGTATAGAGCCACTGTACGTAGAAAGAAATAAGAATGCTTCTTTCGCTCGAATTATCGACCAATCTGCTCCACGAAGGATCGCTATGTTAGCTGTTTCACATATAAACCTAATCTTGCGTCTGTTCAGCGGTCCCGACAGAAGGTCTCTCGATCCTCTACCGGCGAAAATACAGAAAACCGGCGCTGATAATTGATATTAGAATAACCGATACCCGCGTGTCCCCGCTAATAGACGTCTCAAAGTCCCCTAACGAGGGCCGTAACTCATCCCCTCCGTAACAAGACGTTGTGCTCTCGAAAGCAACTTAGACGTTTTTTCATCCGGTCGTACGGACCTTGTACACGCGTCGAATACAAATCACCCGCTTCGTCTTGTGCTCTGGTACCGCGTCGCAAAACACCGCGGCCAACTCCCAAGGACTTCCAAATCGACTCGTAAATAAATTCTCGGAATTGCTTTTTGTCGCAAGTAGCCTCGCGCGCAAGTAAGCCGCGCTAAGAAGCGTACGTCGGACAGAGTTTCTTCATCGAGGTTTCCACGACAAAACCACCCGCGGCAAAACATCGTCCTTCTTCCCGTTTAAGCTCTACTCTTGCGTCCTGTTTCCCCTCGATATATTCCACGATCCTATTTTCGATCGACGAGCCCCACGCTTTCGAAACGTCCAAAGACACCCCTCGTTCACGGGTCCAATCAAACGCGGACACGGCAGAGAAGACGGGGTAAGCGCCGCGATGGAATCCAGCGGCCAATAAGCGATGCAATCATGTCACCTCGACTGCCACGACCGGTCTCTCCGCGTCGGTTAGTCGCAAAGAAGGGACCAAAGCGGTCGGGAAGGACTATTCCCACGCCGTTAACCAACCGGGTCATCCCGCCTTCATCTCGTCGTTCTCCAGCTTCTGGAAACTCGCTTCTGCTCGCCACTTTTTTGCATCTCGAGGATGTGCCCCGTTCCCGGCGTCGCGATCGCGTTCAGACACTTTCTGTCGGGGTTACTCTTCAATGTTTCGAACGAACGAAATTAACACCTTTCGCGTTGTTTCAACGAGATTTCTTTAGAGAGATATTCCTTATCTCGAACGTTCCCCCTTGCAACGAGCGGCATAAAGTACTTACTCACCCTCGTGGTAAATTAATTAGGAAGAAAGTAATCGCGTTCTCTTGATACGTGTGAGAAAGTGTTATCGTTCCATGGTAGGTAGCATAAATTTGCCGGCGTGTCAAATAGGATCGTGAAGCGGGAGGGAGATCTAAGGTGAAGGATCTCGTTGCGCCGTGGAAAAGGATGATTCGAAGATCGTGTTCAGGCAGGCGTGACAGCTCGTTAGCCATAATATTCGATTGGATCTCGATCGATTAGGTATCAGCATCAACATCGTACCTGGCTCTTAGACGTATAGCTGTATCTCTCTTCTCCTTCCACCTGTGCGCTTCTTACTCTTGGTCCTCGATAAGTGTGGTATAGAGAACGTCTCTCGATTATTTCATACCTTTATCGCGAAATAATGATAATAAGCTGGAGCTTGGCTCGGGAGCGAAGCAATGCTGCGCGGAGAGGCAGAAAACGAAGGGAAAAGGGGGGGGGGATGGTGGTGGCTAGGATGGATCGGTAAAAGGAAGAGGGAAGCAGCGAGATAGGTGATCGTCGGTGCAACAACAGATCGTAACGAACTCCGTTTAATTTCGGTAAAAAACCTTTATTACGCCTACAAACCTTCTATCGGTGACCGTGGACGGGCGAAATTGCATCTTCCTTTTCTTCTTCTTCTTCTTCTTCTCCTTCCTCCACCTCCTTCTTCTCTTCTTCCCCTTCGTCTTCCTCCTCTCCTTTCCCGACGATGAAATTCCGTTTCATAAAAACCAACGTAAAACGTGATAACGTTCAATTACGAGCCGAGTAAAAGTTCCTGTGGATATATGAACGTTTTTTGGCATTTTTTTCGCTTGCCTGCCAACCGGCTGGAACAGGTTTATGAAATTTTTAACGGCCGACGCTTTGTTCCCCATAGAACACGATCCACCGATTTCCTTCCGCCCCCAATCCAGTCTTCGCGCAATCGATCGGGTCCGATGTTTGTTGCGTGAAACGACGAGAGATTCGATTCGGTCGTACGCGGATGGGTCGATTCGAGTAAAAGAAAATCGTTCTTCGACAGTTTATGAGATAGGTGTTCAACACTGGACGCGTATTCCACGGGATGGAAGCTTGCTTTCGAGTAGCGTCAATGACGCTGAGAAATGCAAGAGGAGGAATGCGAATATATGCACGCCGGTAGGTGGGAAAATAAACGATCGACGAAATGAATATTCTTCGACGGGACTGAGCGGCTGCTGCACGTTAAAGGATATTTTTCCCAGCGAGAGAGAGAGGAGGCTCGCTTAGGATATTATACATGTAGAGAGCCGGTAGACTGACGCGATCTCTATTAACCTCGCGTCGCAGCCACTCTCAGGCGTTCCTCTTGGCTGATAGGCTTCAATTCTCTCGTCTGTCGGGCTACCGGTCGCTACTGCCAAGAGACTCGACGTCATTACGCGCACGTGTAATCCATTCGATCCTCGTTACGACGTCCTACGTTGCGTTAACACCCGCGTGCTAACGCTTACCGTGCGATTATGATAGCTTCGACCGGATTCGAGGCTGCTCCGTCAGGCCGCTGTCTACACGGACACTTTCCCTCTCGAGCTGAACCGAGAGAGTAATTGGATTTTCCGTTTGACACGCCTCGGATGGTGATTTATCTCGTTTTCCGGTGATTCGTGGAATTTTCAGGATCGAAGAGACGGCTGTTTTTGTGAAAATTGGAATCGAGGGTGTCCCGAGTTGTCAGGAGGACAAGTTTTGGTCCTAGGAGTCTTCAAACCGAAGGATTCTACTTTGCACGTAGTTCTACCCTTCAGAATTCAGGATTTTCAGATTTTCAGAACTTTCGGAAATCAGACTTTTCATAGTTCAGAATTTTTAATTCGAGGAGCTCTCGATTCTTCAGCTCAAACTTGATAAAATTCTGATCTACATCTCTATACAGAGTATACCATAAGATATAGACCTAACTTCAGCTACGGATAGAGCATACAAAAATAGTAAAAAAAAAAGGTTTGAAAAAATCGCAGTGACAAAATTTCATTAGAAAGGCCAGCTCGTCTCTCCTCTCGCGTTAAAGAAGAGCTCGTAGCGGACACATGGAGGCTTGTCGGTTTTTTCACTGGTTTTTCCTCGCGGCGGCCTGGCGAGAGAGCGGCGCGTAGCCTCGAGGGAGATGCTACTTCCGAGGCAGGCGAAGCGTAATCCGGTACATAAAACAAGAAGGAGCTCCTAGCATTGAACTTTGCCCGCGGGAGCGGCTTGTCAGCGAACCAGCCGACCAGGTAGACAACCGTGTGCGTGCACCTGCACAGAGACGCGTGCAATTCTTTTTCGCCGCGGTCCTCTCTCTCTCTCTCTCTCCCTTCTCTCTCGACGACGCCCCTGCGTCGAACGCGTATATACCACGCCAGATGCGACGCTCCCACTAAATCACGGACGGCGCATTTATGAAGCTGGTAAAACGAGCTGCCTTCTACTCCGTGATATATCTGTGTGTTTCTCCTGTGTTTCGAAGAGTCTGCTTTCACACGAGCCAAGTGGTTTTTCGCGATTTTTCCATGGGAAAATTTGAATTTGTTGTCGAGTGGTTAGAGAGTGTGGAAAGTGAGTCGTCGACTTTATGCTTGTTTCGTAGGAGAATTTTTGGTTTACCCTGTAAAGAGTTGGCGAAGATTCCGAAGTGCGTAATTGGGAATGGAGAACAATGGAGAACGTTCAGTTGGTGATATTTTACGAAAGGATGCAGCGTAAAGAGTGTACGTTTTTCTTTTTACAACAATGTACAATATTTAGCCTACAATTTACAAACTATGCACTGTAATTATAGTTTATGTCTTTATGCTTCTGAATCTTTCATAAGACACTATTAATTAATCGGTGTTTTGAATCAGCAAGGACCTGTAGCCTTTTCTTTCTAACAGTA
>NW_017100161.1:3217686-3236781 GCF_001263275.1 Habropoda laboriosa | reverse complement strand
ACCTGATTAGGACGCAACGAAGTCTCGGTTCGGCGGATTATAGTAATAAGCCACTTAGTCACAGGTGCCGACGTTCGGAGGACCACAATATACCCCCCGTGGACACACCAGCGCGACACTCGGACAATAGGTCCCAAAAACACTCGGGACCATAAAACATTCGTTACCAAAAGGTCACAGTTTTCGTCGACCAATAGCCGAACACACCACGTTCTCCACCTCCATAACACAACCACCAATCAGAACCAACCTAATGCCTATGTATTCATCTACACACCTGAAAACCGGGAATCACAGTAAAACGAGTGCGTGAAACACATCGTCAAAGAAAAGAATAACCGAATTTCAACTAAAAATCTATCAAACATCTACATCAACGAACGGAAAGAAAAACGTCCAAACCAACAACGAAGTTTCAATACACCTCGAACCAGGGAGAACTATCATCAACCTGCGCCAGAACTCCTGGTCATAAGACTTGATCAAAGTCCACGACGTAACAACAAACTTCCTTCAATTCCTACCCAAATCTTGGAAGAAAACGTCCCAAGCATTCGTCGGTCCCCATAAATCTCCCAAAACTCGAAACACACTCTCCCAAAACAGAATCCTCGAAATAAATTTCACGCTGTAACGCAAGATTAGGGCAGAATCGTTGGCTGAATGGAATCGGCGTTTAAGCAAATAACGGGTCGGCGATGTTAATGCGGCCATCTCGTGTACCGGTAATTTAACGGTTCCATCCTACGTTCGGAAATTACACCGTAGAATGATACAGTGCCGCCTCCCTCTCTCTACTTTGTCTTTATCCCGGCCTTTTACGTAATATCGCTGTTACGTCGATCGCCAGCGGGCCATCGGGACGCACCTGTCACGTGATCGGACTCGAAGCCAACAGAGAATCTGCATAATCGACGCAGCTTCCTCGGAGCAAACAAAATTGCGAGCTGCTAAGTCGAGGTTTATGAAAATGAGCGTCGTTCTTCGGTGTCTTGGAATTTTATCGCCTCGTTAAAGTTCCACGAGTACTTTGCGAAAGTGAAACTTCTTCTTCGTTCACGTAGACATTGTCATTCTTCTGGGTTTTCTTTCTTGGAAGACGTAAAACATTTTACGAATGAATTTTGATTTCGCCAGACGTGTACAGTGCTGGTGAAAAGTTTACAGCGTTTCAGTTGTATCGGCAGAAATCGAAATGAATTTTTATTTTCACTGAAAAACGTTTCAGACGTTTGATTTGGGGAAGAATTCTATAGTAGAGGCTTTGATAAGTATCCCAGAATTTTTTCAGAGTGTTTAAAAGCCTGGAACGGTAAAAGAATTAAATTTGAAAATGAAAGACTGTTTGCCTAGAGAGTGGGAAAAGAATACGCCTTTTCTTGCGAAGTTTGCAATAATTTTTGATAATACACTCCTCTCCATAAATTGAAAAAAGGGAAAATCGTATTCTAAAGTGGAACTAAGCAGAGCTTGGAACAGTAAAAAAATTATATTTGAAAATGAGAGACTCGGTTTGGCTAGAGAGTGTGAAAAAGTATGCCTTTCTTTGCAAATAGATCTCTCCGTAGATTAAAAAAGAGGTAAAATTATAGCATTAGAGAAAGAATTTGAATGGAGCTAAGCAGATGTAACTATTCTCTGGAACATTCCGCGCCATTCTATCACCGTAACAAGCGATCGCAAACTTTTGTCCAACGATGTATCTATGTTCGAAGTTTTTCACGGAACGAACGCGTGTTTGCGGAACGTTTGCACGCGCCACGAAACAGCGTAGAATCTAAGGGCGGGCGTAAAATCGCCGATGCACGACTCGAATAGGTTGCTTGAGAAAAGATCGAATCGATTAGTCGCGAGGTTGTATACCAAACAGGCCGCCTCGAGATTCCCGTCGAAAGGAGATCTATCAAGAACTTTATTGTGTCAAACGTTGTGAATACGAGAATTTAATTCTGCATTTTGCTGTTTCTGCCCGAGTAGAGAGAGGCACGGAGGAAACGTCCGCGCCATAAATTTGAATACATTTGAAAGAACTCGCGCTCGCCGCGTGAGGATTCGCGAATCAGCGCTCCGTTGGAGCGTTCAGTATCGAAGGCCGATCGGAAAATTCTGCGCTACTTTGCGCGCTCGTTAAATCATCAACTTGGAACGTTTGTATTTTTATCAATATCTGTTATACAGATACGTACGTGCACGTGAAACGTGATATAATTCGTCGAATAGTGGTGAGTTTTTTAATAAAGAACTCAGGTTGCAGGGAAGAATAAACCCGATACGTGTAAAAATGAACTGAAATTAATTAACAGGCACCCAGCGATGCATCGGACATTAAAGTTCATGAAGGTGCATCGCAAATTAAAGTTCATTCGAGTGCATAACACTTCCTCTTAGCACCACGTTAGCGCGATATTTATCGGATGTTCATCTGGCGCATATAAGTAGGCGACTATCTTGATATCCTCTTTAGCCTGCTTAAAGGAGTAACGCGCGGTTATTGTAATAGCATCGGTTCGATGCTCGACGCTTGCCTGCATTGTCTGGCTCGCTTCTTCAAATTGAAATTCTAGGCGAAAGGTGTGTGTGCTGCTGCACTGCTTGTTCCTTATTCTTCTTCTTCTATTTTTTTCTCTCTCTACCATAAACGATTATAAATAAACATCAACCGTCAGAGTTCTACCAGAAAGAGAGAGAGAGAGAGAGAGAGAGAGAAAAGAGGAATTCGAAAAGGCGAAGTAAAAACGAGGTACAATGTACAAGTTCAACCTTGAATTTTCATAATTCATAATTGTGTACACTTTACCCGCCGTTAAAGCAGGTCAACGTTCTCGAAATTTATTTCAGCGATCTTGTACGTACACGTTTCCTTCGTTGTTTCGTTGCACGATCTCGTGTTAGATTGCTAAGCCTGGACATATCATCGATGCGTCTGCTTCCTTAAATTGAATTTCTAGACCAGTCGTGTGCGCGGTTAATTTTCCATTTCGCTCTTGATTAAAACGAAGAACAACCGGAGAATTAACAATTTCACCTTCGGAGTAGCGCAATTTATTCCACGCAGTGTTCTCGCTGCTTACTTTGGAACACGCGATACCGTTTATTATTATTCCGTATAAACAAGCTTTATCGGGAGGAATCGTTTGGAAATTTCAAATACACGAAAATTCATCGTTGAAATTTCGCATTTCGTAAGCAGTTCTTGAAATATATATTCGAACGGTAGCTGTTGTCTCTTCGCGCGATCTCGATTCGAGATGGTTAATCGTTTTGCGCAATCGGCGAAAGAAAGAACGGACGATATTTCCTGCGGTGTGTGAAATTTCAAATTCGAAGATACCAGGTCTCGATTCCCTCTGCGCTCGGAATATCGCGTGATATCCGCTATCGTAAGAAGGGCGAGGAGGGAGGGAAGGAGAAGGCAGATCCGCGACATTTATTTCCACGGTGGGATAAAGTTCGATATCGTAAATCGACGCGGTTGAAACGAGCCGTCATCGTGTGTCCGTGCTTCTTCTCTTTCTCGTTTGTGCACCGTCGAGGATTCGCGAATCGCCTGTTTAAATCGGTGTGAACCGAATGGTGGAGAGAAAGAGCGCGCGCCACGTCCCCGTATAAACAGGCTGCGCGCGCGGCTGAGCAGGGGCAGAAATCGTGTGAGATCGGGGAGAACGATAAATCGCTCTCTTACCAATAAAGTTCGTTACCTCGGAACACGCAGGCCCCGTGTAACGAAGGAGAAACGTCAAATTAAGTGAATTACGTGCATAATTACGATGCGCGCGTTTATCGCGCATCGACAAACATTCGTAATATGGGGTTGCGCCTGCGGTCGCGATACCAACGGTGGGACCAGCACCAACTACCGGAATAACTCCTTCTACCGCCACCAGACAACGTGCTCACGAATACGCGTGTGAATTTCTTTCTTTTTTCTTTTTCAATCGTCCGACACCGCGTTTTCGAAGCTTTCGCAGCATCTTTCCAGAGAGATTTCGGGGTTGATATCGAGCTGTTTGGGGATGGATTGTTGGGGATCTTTTGCTAGGATACTAAACAGCGTAGTTTCTGATCCTGTTTATTCAAGTGACAAAATAAAATTTTGATTTTAATACAAATTTTTCGTATAAATTGTAGAATATACCTATTGGTAAAATATTCGTTTCTTTACATTTATTTCGAATATTTTATAAAAGGACTACGTAGAAAACATTGCTATCACAAAAATGAAAATGTAGTCTTATGGATACAGTGAGATCGAAAGTTCTTGAGAATGAAGGAATTTCTAGAATTCGTGATATCACGTACAGCAGCGAAGTCTCAGAAGATTTCACGAGACTTACGTCAGTATTCTACGAGTGATATTAAGAAAAATTGTACTCCACGTTCCACCGACGAAACGTCAGAAACTCAAAAACCCCTAAAATTCGTAGTCTCACCAATACTAATCACCCTACGAATGAAAAATCACCGCGAAATTTCTAATCTCCACCTGCGGCAATTTCACCTGGTCTCGATTCGAAATACGTTTTCACCGAGGCGATAAAACGTTGGAACAGACGTATGACACGTGGGAAAGGCTTCGGTGGCGGTGGATATTTCATAATGCCGGTTATAGGGACGCGTGTTGTGCGGCACGGTCGCGCGCATATCGATTGGCTGTTTCCATTTCTAAAGGCGATCGTTTCCTGAGTTTCACCGGGGCACCGGCGCGCCGTGTGTGTGTCGCAGAACCTGGCCACGCTCGTTCCAAGCGCACGCCAGCCATGGCCCGATGAATATCTATGGGGTATGGCTATCGGTTTACCCGGTGGGTGGCATCGGAATCTGAGACGGTTACGACTTTCCCCGGCACCGAACGCTTCCCTCGATCGATTCTCCATGCCTCGAGCCTCTCTACGGCAGGCCAGGATTTCGATTCCTCTCGACGCCTCGTGTCGCTTATACGGAATACTTTGTTGAACATTCTCGGAACTTGGGATCGTTAGAACGCTCTGATAGGCTGTAATCGAATATCAAGTGTTCGAGTTCTGTTCGAGAGTGATTTTTCGTATCTTCATGAATCAAACATACCGAGTACTCTGTTTGACAGTGGACGTAAAAAGTCAGAGATAGGTACTGCAAATAGAAGTCGAGCTTTGTCATCTGTACAGGGTGTTGCACGTATAGTGTATATTCAGAGTGATTTTCGTGCGATCGTGAACAAAAGGTACGTACCAAGTCCTCGGTTTGACAGCAGACGTAAAAAAAGATCGACAGCAGATCCAATATCAATGTAAATTTGGTAACAAATCCCAAACATTTGGATGACAGTGTATAACCTGTTACGACCGCAGCATCAAAGTTAGTCACTGCACTCGACTTAACAATAGATCCATCCCCGGAAGCAAGTAAATCCTTGGAATCCCGATGATCGAACGACGAGTTGGAAGGGAAGAAAAATGGTCTGATAGCGGAGGGATTGCAATACAGTGGTCCTTGCGCGATCGATCGCGTCTATTCGCGAACGCGCGTGTACCGGGTGCGGTCGTGCGATCGTCCTGCCGGTGTGTGTATAGTCGCGGGTGCGAGGATCTCGATTCAGGGCCCCGATAGGATCTCCGTTGGCCTCGGCCAATTACACCCGCCAGGCCGCGGAGGCATCGAGAGGAATCGAGTTTCTGCCTGCTCGGGTTAACGTTGGGGCCTTACGTTGTTCCTGCATACGTTTCGCCTCCACCGTGACCCACCTCCTCCTCTCTTTCTCTCGCTCTCTTTAGGCCACACGTCCTCCGTTCCAACCTCCTACTCTCTTTCTTCCTCCACCTTCTCCTCCTTCTTCTTCGTTTTTCGTCCGCTTGTTCGCGGAGGATCTTATCTACGCGTTACGTTACTCGTTCGCTCCTCGTGCAGGTCGTACGTGTACCTTAAGCAGACCGTTTTACTCCCGCTGCGAAACGGTAAGCACCTCGTTGACTGCAATAGCGATTTTAGATCTGCTCGTGCATGCGCCCCGAGGCGTTTGCCGCGGCGCGGCGCTGATGCATCTGCACCGGGCGTATAATGCGGGCCAACGAATGACAGGTAGACGTGAAGTATCCAGGAGTATTGTCGTGCGTGGCCGGCACGGAGATCCAGCCCGATACAGCCACGTGAATTCGAACGGAACATCCGCGATCTCTTCGAACCGAGCGTGGTGGTGCCTGCCTCTTTGTGCGCCGGATGGGACACACGCGTGAGAGACCGTGACCTGGCGCATCGAGGATTCGCGCGGCGATTCACGAGGCTCGAACATGCGCCGATGCGGGGAACGGAGTGAGGTGAAATGTAGGTAGAAACTGTGCGAGAGTGTGTGGGAAGATTTTGAAGGATGTTGATCGAGTTGAGGTGTGTTTGGAGGTGTTTGTCGATGTTTGGAGACGTTTTTAGAAGGTATTAGTTTGTTTGGAGTGGTTTTGGAATACGTGGATTGTGGTGAAATGTGTTTGGAAGTGTATACGAATGTCTGGGGAGGTTTCGGAAGTGTATTGTTTGGAAGATGCTGGAGAAATTCAGTTTGCTCCATCATCTGTTCGCCATTTGGATCTTTCTAATGAATTCCACAGTGTGCTCGAAGATCTCCGTGAGTTTGAATACGAAGTACAGGGTGTTTCGTTTAAATATCTCCTCCATTTGTGAAGATATAGGCTGCGAAGAATATTTTTCTCTCAAGATTAATTTCTTATTTTAATCTTCATAACTGACGTTGAAATTTGTTCAGAGATGTGTAATAGGTACGACTTTAGACCCTCCAAATTAAATTTAAACGTGAGATCTGCTTCGGATTTTGCCACAGATTTGCTTTACCTGAAAATCTCTAGAATTGGACGCGAGTTCGAAAAAGAAATTCCTCCTACCTCGCACAGGGAGCTAATGAACGCCGTACAGTTACACTCATCAACGGGAACGCTCGTCTGCATACGTCATAAATATTTACAGCGCGTTCATACGTAATAATTACACACTTACGCGTTCATACAAAATAATTACAGCGACGCTTCCGCGCGCTCGTCTATGTACATCGGCAAAGTATAGATTAACCCATGACAGCCACAGTGAACAAAGTATACACACACGTGTGTATGTGTGTGTGTGTACCTGGGTTAAGAAAGAGAATAAGAAAGAACAAGACGAGATGCTTTCTATTCATAAAGCAGAACCGAGGGAGATACCGATTTCCGAGCACCCTTTGAGCACGCTGTTTAAATATACCCATAGGGCTCGCGTGCGCCACGAAAATTGTGCTTCCTGCTTCGTTGATGCAGATTATCTCACGGGATTCCTTCCTTCCCCTCTCGACCCTCTTCTTCTTTTTTTCTTTTCCGTTCTCGCTCCGTCGTAATTTCTTTCGTCGAGGATACTTCCATTGTTGTGTCATTTTTTGCCCGCAGTCTTTCTCACCTTGAAATTCTTCGATCGTAGACTTCTTATTGGATCACCTGGTAAAAGTAGATTAGCGTGCTTACGTGGTTCGCTGATATTGCACAGATTTCGAGGGAAATTTCTCGAGTAAGCTTCTCTCGTAAGATTTGCTACGTGATTTGTGTAATTTTTGAACGGAGAACTGTCGTTCGTACATTTGCCCGGTTTCCAAGTGAAAATTCAAAGGAGACTCTAAATTTCGTCGAATTAACATGTTCCACGGTGCATCGTACCCTTGACCACGTCCATAACGTTCCGTAAATCGCTCAGGGTCCTGGATCGTAATTAATTGGAAAAAAGCAACGAGAGGCGAATATCCTCCTACTCGGAGGCCCACATGATCACCGTTCAAGCCGAAAGATCCCGCGGATCGTTCACGGAGATAGCGTATCGAGATGGTCGGATAAGTGCAATAATTATATATATTTTTATACAATCTATATAATTGCTCCGGTACTCGCGTGCGCCGCGAAATTCGTGCTTCCTGGCTATGCTAACGATCCCAACCGGTAGATTACGTATGTATGTACATAGTTCGCTCGTTACCAGTGGCCCCATTGTCTGCCAGCCGAGATTATTAGGCGCAAATCGTTTTGCGTGTATTCCACCTTGTGTATCGATAAGCCAGCTCTCGCACGTCATTTAAATATCAAATCATATCCTACTCAACTCTAATTAACCTCGTCTCTCTGCGCTTCATCCTCGAATTTTCTCCAGCCTTACCGAACCTCAAACCTCTCGTTAACCCTTTCGCGTTCTTGAACTCGTATGCGTTATCCGTGTAAATTATTCATCAAAATTAACATTGGCCCCCAAATTTTTCAATACCACGTCAAAATAATTTCTCTGCATTTTCTCTCGGAAAAATTGGTCACTCCGAAAGTATCCCAATCCGACGCCTTCCAATTGCACACATCTCTCTCGATAGTACACAAAAATGAAATTCCATTCCACAATAAATCCCAGATCTCCGCATCGCGACTCACACTGCCGATCGCATCGTTTTCTCACCCAGGTGACGTTAAACATCGATAGATACCGATGCTCGCGTGCGCGGCGAAAATTGCATTTCCTGCCTCTCTATGCTAACGACAGCCGAGAGCTCGCCGTCGTTGTTCCACCTTGGAGCAGGTTAACCTTTTCGGTTGGTGCAGCGTCTCGGTCGCGCAACACCGAAGGGGGAACATATGGAGCATCGGCGGGCTAGCGTGCGCGTTCGCAATGTATCATGAAACGGGGCGGGAGGGCGAGGAGATGGCGGCGGAGGAGGCCGTAACCGCTCGTGCGGCGTCTCGTTCGTTCGGTGGGGCCCCTTGGCTCGCTTCCTATCGGTCCCAGAATCGACTCGCGTAATTGGCCGCCTAAGAACGTACGATATTGCACCATGCAAATGCACGGTGTGCGCGCATCCGCCACGCTCGCTCGCCTTGCTAAAATAAAACGTCGTCGAGCGACACCGGCACCCTGACCCGTTGCCCGGCTGTAACGCACCTTCAGCTTGTTTCTTCCTCGTGCAGGAAGTTGGCTGGTTTCTCCTGGCCCTGCAGCACGATACCTGCGCGATTCATTCATGCTGTTTTTTCACCGTTCTTTTTTTAGGGAGAGGCTGGATCCGTGGGAATATGGAAATTTCGCGGCTTTGGTTCTTCGTTATTTTCTTGAGAGGATTTCGGTCTAAGTCTGCTTCACCCTTTCTTCAGTTTTTCAGAGTATTTTAGGAGAATTCAGATTTTCTTCAGTGAAACTCGAATCTTTGTCGCAAGTCTTCGCCTGTGGGAGAAAATGTAACCTTTGACCTTCTGACATTATCTCTTTTATCCTTGCTCTATCAACCACCACACAGGTGTAGACGGCATAAGAATGCGTATCTAACTAACTTAACAAGTATTAAAAAAAATATCGAGGAAAGACTAGACACACCCGAAACGAGGAATATCGAAAGGCCGAATCCGAAGCAGGAAAAGAAAGGAGGCGCGAGTAGGGTCGGTTGTCGCCAGCCGGCAAAAACCGAAGGCCGGCATGAAGTCGTCATTTTTACGATCGTGAAATTTAACGAAGCCCGTGCGAGAAGAGAAACGGAGGCCGCGGTTCATTAGCGGCTCGTAACCAGCCGCGGACGAGCGGCCCGCAGAAAATGGGTGACGTTAACGCAGCGTGACAGTATAATTCGCGCGCGCTGCGGAACCAACGTCGTCGCGGCCGCTCGTCCCTTCTCGATCGTCGCCGCGGCGGTTCCAGCACCACCTGTCTAAACCCGAGCTCGTGTATTAAAAGCGAACCACTTGCACGTTCCAGGCGTGACGAAAAAACTGCCAGTCTGAAAGTAGAAGGAAGGATCGTTCACCACCGATCCGCGCCCTGTCCACAGGAGTTTCTCTTAATTGGTCGCTTTTTATCCGAACCTCGCTACAAATTGTTCGCGTTGTAGGTATGCCGTAGCAGCCACGGGAAACCTCGTTGTTCTCTCTTTGGCTAGAGACACTGTTACGTAGTTGTAGCTTGTATTGTACGAGCAACCGCTGTAACAACAACCAAGTGATAGACGAGGGGAAATCGTTGCCTGTGCCATTTTTCTTCTCGCCTCTCAACCTTCAGTACCGAAACCGCCACGCAGCTCGATTATACCGCTTCCGGGAAAAATCTTAATGCCCCGGCTGTCTAACCGGTGTCATGAATCCATCGCAACGCAGACGGCTACGCCCGGCCTGTCGCCGATGGAACTCACGCCACCGCTCCACCATGGACGTTTTAGGCGTGACGCTTTCAGCGGAACGGACGATTGCGATAAACAGCGGCCTATATTCTTGCCCCTTCTCGCGCGCTCGTCACACCGATTCCTCGCATTCTTCTCTAACCCCCTTGTTTCGTTCACCGGTTCAACGAGTTGGTTGGCTGCTTTTTGAGATAGTTATTCCTTACGGGAGAGCTGCTTGCGTGTATTGTGCAGCTTTATAAGGTCGGTGATTCTACGCTTGGATCGTTAGGGGATCGGTCGTGAAATTATTTCGGAGGAATATATTTTTAAATTCGAAGATATTATACTTGCACCCTGAGATATTCCTAAGATTCCTATGGAAATGACCGTGGAATAATCGGAAGATTCCTTATTCACCGAAAAACCGAGACACACCGTCGAGCCTGAAGAGCATTCCAAGCACGAGTTGGATTCGAGTCAATTAGCCAGGAAATATCTTACATATCGAGGCGCAGACTCTCGGTTTCCATGCACGGTCGGCGTCAATTTGCGAAAGTCATTAATAAAAATCGACGTACCGGTCCCTCGGTGTGGCAAAAAACGCACGGAGGAATCGGTTCCAGGGCTGATGCTGCTTACGCGGCAACCGGGGGCCTCCGGAATCGCATTATCACGCACGGTATTCTCCCTTCGTTCTCCATGGCTCGAACCGTGGAGAGTCTCGCGAATCCTGTCCGTGGTGGAATCAACCGAAAACCGATGGAAGAGGCTGCGGTGCCTCGAAGCGGGACAATTTCGTGTGTTCTCTCGCTGGCTGTTTCGCCGACGCTCCGCATTATTCCGCGTGCTTTTTCCATCGGCTGGGATTTACTAAAGCAAGATCGGATTCCACGAATGGATTGGACTGCATTCCGTTCGCACCTGGGTTTCTGGGCTCGTCGCTTCTTCTGCTGTCTTTTCTCCCCTTCTTCTCCGCAGGAAGAGAAACCCTTTGGCGAGGAACGTTGGTTCGCCGCTACTTCGGTACCACAGTTTCCTTGCTTACCGTGTCTGTCTCTATGTAACGTAACTAGGTGCTGACGATTCGCGATGTATATCGAGATATATCGGGGGAAGCCTGTCGACCGGTCCGGGAATTACGAGCGGGCCGATCCTATAACTTTCCTTAGGGGAGGGAATGTATCTACGATCGATCGCGAGACTCTTGGTAACGTTTCCTCCACCGGTGGAAGGAACGGTGATCCGGTGATCGGATACAAGAAATTGATGTACATTTCAAGCAGGCCACGATGTCGCGGTTTCCCCCCACGATGGAAAAATCCAAGATTCTGGTATCGAGTTAGAGGGAGAAGGAGATTCTCTTGGACGATTTACGTCATCGAGGATCAACGAAATAGTAGAGTATCGCAGGTGGGGAGAGGGAATAGAGAGATGAATTGGAATAATTCACCAGGAGGGCAATATAGAGAGAGAGAGTGAGGAAGGATCGTATATCGGAAGGGAAGGTGTGCTGGGTTTTATGGAGAAGGATTTCTATCGACTGGACGGGTAGAGAGGATCGATTTTTGGAATAGATACCGCGGGAACCGGATCAAAGAGCACGGGGACATTACGTAGCGCGCATAAATATGTGAATGCAATTCAAGAAGACAACGAACCACTCAAAGTTGTCCGGCAGGCAGCTGCGTTCCCGCCAACTCGGCCGTCTCCAGTGGTTCACATGGTTGTACGCCTTCCGTTTGCTACGGGGGAGACGCCCATCTTTTAGCGGACCTACAAATCTTCCTTTCAATTTCGCCCTTTCTTTTTCTTCCATTACTCGAAATTTACATTAAACCTACTTCGTCTCTCCGGTATCCTTGTACATGCAAATTTAATTAGCTGCGGTTGTTAAATCATCCTGTAAGTAATAAAAATACTTACTTTTGGGAAAGTTAGCTTTCGTTTATAAACAATGTCAGTTGTGACTACATCCTCTTAATTCTTTTATAGTCTTCTAATTTTTGGATTTACTCCTTGACACGCTGTTTCGTTTCCCGGTCAATTTTCCAAACAACGGCACGGAAGCTCAACGAACATTCTATCGCTAAAATCTCAAGCTCGAACAATATTACCATCCAATTGCGCGGTATATTCAGCATCCGGAGTTAAAATTCACCGGAAAGCTTAATCAACCTCTTACGTTGTAAATTGGAAAGGCTGGATGTTTAACCAAATCGATGGGACACTTGCCAGGCTCGTAACATTACGATTCAACGATTCACCGGGGTCCAACGATATCGAGTCTCTCCACCTAAAACGTCCGCGATTTAAATGGCAAAAGGAGGCGGTGAGTGTCACTGCTGAAGGACAGTTTCTTGCTTACTGGGTGCGCCCGTAAAAACAATCGTATCAACTCAACTCACTCATGGCTGGCCGGTCCAGGCCGGTGCTGCTTGCTGCCGCTGGCCGAGCTCCTCGCTCGCTCGCTCGCTCGAAGCGAGCAAACCGACGACCGGAGGTGCAGTTGCAACGACTGAACGAGCCGCGATGCATCCTGGGACGAAGAGAGTCGAAGAGACTTTGTCGCGCGTACCCAACAGGCTCACGGTCAGACCTCGAAGACACGGCCGCGTCCGTGGATTCGTCGCTATGCCTGGTATTTTCACGAGAAGTCTTTGATTCAGTAGCGGCAGAAATGCCCGTATCGGGTTCGAGTCGCATACGTAGGTTTTTCCCCCAGCTCGCGTTGCCTTCTTCTTTCAGAACTCCGCTGACGCTGCTGCGTCTCCGTCGAGCTTTCCGTTCAGCCTGTGTCCTCCCTCGATTTCGAGTCTTGCATGGTGAATCTGATTTAAGTTTG
The DNA here is from genome assembly GCF_001263275.1 of Habropoda laboriosa. Classification (NCBI taxonomy): domain Eukaryota; kingdom Metazoa; phylum Arthropoda; class Insecta; order Hymenoptera; family Apidae; genus Habropoda; species Habropoda laboriosa. The sequence continues at coordinate 3,223,813 of NW_017100161.1, read as the reverse complement.
GTATATTGAACGGGGGTGGGCGGGTTTTATTCGTTGGAATCGTAGCTTTTGTGGGTTGTTGGAGGCGTTTGTTTGAAGTTGTCGATGGAGTCTTTAAGGAGTGTGTCATGGTAGCGATAGCTCGATATTACTCCTCCGTTAGTAGGATATTTTCGATACAACGTGTACAAGTTGCTTCAAGTTCTTCGAACAGTGTTCAAACAAGATTTTTCACGACTTTGTACCTTTTACTAAAGAGAGGTATAATTGTTAGCACGAAGTTGTCCATACTTTCAGAAATTCATTCTTAAAAATTCCCTCACAATTCTTGGATTAATTACAAACCCTACTTCGAGCAACCGCTAAAAATTCCCATCGAACAATCTCCAACTCGACACACCACCAATTAATCAAGCATAATTCTCCACCGTTTAACCCAACCAATTACTCACCCCTTCACCGCCACTCATAAACAACCACTCAATTCTCGAACAATCCACAAGCTAACTCACCCTCGTCGAACCACCTGAACCCTTTCTCCCAAACCGAGTCGGAGAGAATCGAGGCACAATCAAGAAACGAGCCCACACATCCCCTTGGCCCCTCCCCTCGGCCAGGACGAGTTCGCCCTGTTCTTTCGAAAGCCGAATCGAGAAGCGGCGCGTATGAATACGTATCAGGTGCACGTTGTTGCGCGGCGTTGCGCGGTCGTACGTGACCACGCATGTGCCTGGTTTTTGCGGCCGTGGAATGCCGCGACGGCGGTTCGTTTGAATCGGAAGGTATCCCTCTCGATCGTGGACCGGCCCGATTGTTACCGGCCGCCATCGGGATCGTTTCGTGTCTGATTTCGTATGAGACGCAGCGCGACCGGTTGATCACCGTGGAATTTGTAGCTCAATTATACCGGCAGCCATTGCAACTCCGATGGGCACGCGGTGTCCTCTTCGGGGGGGTAAAGAGAGTTTCGTCGTCGACAATGGTGTGTCTACGAAACACGGCGGAGGATCCGTTTCTTTCGTCACAGAGAGGAGTCGTCGAAGGGTGTTGAGTTGAGCTGAATTGAGTTTCTCGACGTTTGCGGGGAATTGGAGTTACTCGTTACCTGTTTTGGGTAGAGGATCGGCGCGTGGTGTGTCCAGTTTGATAGCAACCGTTTGGGAAGGCTTTCTTTTTTATTTTGAATGATAGTGATATAGTCTGAGGAGATTTCGTATTTATTTCGCGAGTAAATTCTGAGTTGGACACTGTTTGCGCGTGAAGAATTTCTTTTTTATTCCGAAAGATAGTGATACTAATGCCTGAAGAGATTTGGGATTTAACTTGGAGAGTAAATTCTAAGTTTGACACTGTTTGCGTGTGAATATTCCACTTGGACGAATTTCCTTTTCATTCCGAATTGTATCGATATCGGCGATTGATTATTGGCGAATCCGAGGGAGTTTGAAATTGAAATTCTGGGTTTAACAGCGTTCAATTCTGGAAACAATTTCTTGGCTCTGACATTGCCTCGGTTCGGAAAGTTTTTCTCCGAGAATACAAGATTGAAGCGGAGTGTAAGCTATGCTCGACGAACGGAGAGAATGCTGTTTAAAATTCGCCACGTATTCCCTCGCGATCGACGCGATAGACCGCTCGCGACTAGATCAGCTTCATTATGTAAGAATCGTCGGCGAGTCCGGTCGCGCCACGGGACAAATTGTCGATATTTATGGTGGCTGGCAACTGGTTCAATCCTCGGGCGTATTGGATCTAGAAATTCAAAGCGGCGGGAAGAAACTTTCCACGAAAATCGTACCGGCTACACGTGCCGCGAAAAACCAGCCTCCGTGTACCTCCTTAGATATTCCAACCCCTGCCTGCACCAGTTTCTCCGTTCGTGCCTCGTTAATTGCCATTCCGCGATGCTAATCGTTTCCACGAAACGGAACCGCCCATGGAACACAGCGAAACCGACCACACCTGTAAGCCAGATAACTCCAACATTCGTTAATTAAAAATCTATCCAATTTATTGTAGATTCCCAATTGACATTGCAAAGATAAATAATGAAAAGTAAATGAAATTTCTCAAATTTTTAACCCTTCCCTGAGAAATTTGTACATAATCCAGGATGCACAGTGTTTCCAAATTTTCTGACACACTCTCCGTTCCTCCATTTCAATTTTTTCCTATAAACACGTACGACAAGGCTTCTAAATAATCACAGAGCCTAGACATAATTTTCCAAGCTAGACAAGGGCGCGACGAAAGGTTTGAAAGAAAGAAGGAGCGGGGTATTTGCACGGAAGGGTTCTTCGCGTTGGAGCGCCTCAAATGCTCGCGGTTCCTGCCGGGTGGCGGCTTGATTTATCATTGCCGGGAATGCAGATACTTCATAAATTATATACATCGGACGTCGGACGTCGGACGTGCATGCGTTTCGACGAGACGAGACGTCGGCTGGAACGCGAGGCACGAGACTGAACCGAATGCCGCCCCCTCTACCCTCTTTCCTTCCGCCACGCTTTCTTTCTTTTCTTTTCTCTCCCTCTCTTTCGCGTGTCTCTCTTTCCACGCGAACCACCTTAATCCATCAGCGAGAGAAAGAGAGAGAGAGAGAAGGATCCACACAGATCGGAGATAATCCCTCGGCCGCCGCGGTGACGTCGAGGCGATTTTTCTGTTTGCCGCTAATTAATTGCCGCCCCCGGGTCACGCGGAGGTGTCTGATTCAGGACGGACGCTTTCTACTGGACTACGAGGCTACGGTGTTGTGGAAGAGCACGGTGATTAGCTTCGTTTTGCCCTTTTTTATTTCGGGACACTGTTTACGAGCGGGTGATATGTCGCGTTTCTATTCGATGCTTGGAAAAAGGGAGTTGGCCTGTGTTGGTGAATGGAGTGGTAGTTTGGAGGGTGATCGATTTCATCTAAATCTACGCTTTGGGTGGAAAGTGTTTTTGGGAAGATGTGCAGGGGTGCTGCATTCATTTTTCGTAAGATCGTCTTGTTGCGAGGCTTATATTAACCCTTTGACAGTCTAATCAAGTTATGGATTGCGGTGAAAAAAAATGTATATTTCACGCGTAATTTTTTAATCATTTTTACGTCGCGTGTGATCGTTATTGATAATATCTCGTCCCATCGCAACTTTCTTCCTAGGGGTCTCCCTTGAGCGAAACAATTAGGTACTCGATGCCCTGCCCGAGTCTCACTCGGGATAATTTGTCGAAGGGTTAATAATGACGACGTTATTGCACAAGTAAAATAATTCATATGCAAAGGCTATCACGAGTTTGCTATTATTTTACGTAGTGTGACACTATACTGTGGATTTGGTTTTAATAATATGTTGCGAGTGATGGCATGAATGTCGTGTGTTTGGTTTGAATTTGTGTGAACGTTCTAGGATAGACATGATCTATGGCTGATACTCGAATCGACTCGAGATCGGGGAAACGAGCAGTGTCCTAGAGAGAAGCAGCGAGTAAACAGTAGAACCGCGTTGTTAATGAAAACAAGGAGAGCATTGATCAGGTTATTAATATTCCCTTTTATGTATCGTTGTCGTTATTGTGCAATTGTTATTATCTAATATATCACATATACAAGATTCATAAATTACACTTGATTTTCGTACAAACATTTCCCAAAAGTAAAAGCTAGCCAAAGTATCTGAATATTTCCGACTCCATTCGATAAAGGTACGAGAACTGTCCCAATCTTTCGATCATTTTACTCGAGCAACTTCTATTCCCATTCTTTTCCTTTTTCACTGTCTCAGACGTACGAATGTTGCATCTCTACGTTCCTCTAAAAAAATTGAAAGGATCGCATGGTCGATCGAGATGCATTCAAATGCGTCGCGGCCGCGACACCGTGGCGGAAGGCGCGCGGTCGCAAGAAACGGGTCCGCGCGCGGTACATGGTCGCGTAGCCGCCATCTTTAATAACCCGTGAACGCCATACTGCTGGCTAGGCTTCTCTTTTTGTCATAAATGAGAGGCGACCGCGAGGTTAAACGGGTTGTCAGGTGTCCCCTCCGCCGACGGTAGCTGGCTGCATAATTTTACGATCCCGCTCGTCGTATGGGTACGCTCCAGACCCTCGAGCGTTTCTATGTTGTACGTGTGCGTCGAGGTTTCAACGTGTGCACGCTGCGCCTAGTCGATCGAGAATAATCTCGTCTGGACGGTGCGCTGCGCGCCACCGATCGGTTCATGGAACTTCATTCCACGTCTGAAATGTGTATTCCTCGCAAGTTGTACCGGATGTTTCGTGGTTTCTTTGCCTTCGATATTTTAACCCCATTTTTCTGCGTTGCGACGTTAACAGAGTCTCTGGGTTCTCTTGAGAACCGCCTTTAGCGAGCGGAGCTTAACATTCTCGTGAAATTTTGGATTCTTGGAATGGACAATTTGATTTACGGATCACTCTGTATATTAAGGGAAGGACTTTGCAATTCTATGGAAGCTTTAGCCTTCGATGTTACCATAGATCCTGGCATTTTTTTAATTACATTTTTCTGCGTCGCGACGTTAACAGAGTCCGTGGATTTTCTCGAGAATCACCTTTAGCGATCGGAGTTTGAAATTCTTAGAATAGGAAATTTTCTTTATGGATCATCTTGAATATTAAGAAAAGCACTTTACAATTCTCTGGAAGCTTTAGCCTTCGGAATTACCGTAGATCCACACATTTTTAAAATTTTTAACTTAGACCTCTGCACTCGTGAAAATTTTCCAAAAACTAATTTTTCAACTTACCACAAAAGAGAGCTTCAAAGGTTTCACTACGAAGGTGTCTAATGGTAAAGGGTCGAACGGACAGTTTCTAATTAAGCAAAAGCTCGGCATTACAGTACAAGCGGATGGATAGAAGGAAGAAACCTTGGCCGGAGGATTTTTTGCCGGGATTGCGGAAGCGTCGAGGAGAAAACGGGGGCGAGAAGGGTTCGCAGGAGGACGCGGTCGATCGCGTAGCCATACGTCATCCTTGACGCAAGGAGTCAGCTGCTCCGCAATCCCCGTGGTCCTTCTTGCGCGAAGAAATCGGTCCTTCTTGCCCATCCCGGCTGGACACATCTTTTAGCTTGTACCGGCGACACCATTCGCTCTCCCGACCGACGCTGAAATCGCGTTCTCTCATCGATATGTATGGATGGACACGCCGGTGGAATTTTAGTTGGTGTCGCCTCTCCCTCAGATGCACACGTACACGCGCGCACACGTGTACACGTAGAGGACAAACAAATAAGTAGATCGACGCGGGGACGACGTGAAATAAGAGCGACAGGATCGATGAATGGCTCGGATGCGGCGCGGCGATCTCGATCATTCTCGCGTCGGTTAATCGTGAATTCGTTCCTGTTTGTATTGCGGAAGGGTCGGTTTAGGGAATCGTTTTTCGACCCTGATGTCAGTCCACGAAGAACCTCGACCTTTGTGATTTTTGATCGATTTTTAAATCGAACAAAGTTCCTCGCTCCTGCTCTTCGATTTTCCAAGTATTCACTTCTCTATACTAAACGGTCGTTCTTATGGTAAATGGTATTAGGTGTCGTAGTTCTAGCGAATATCTTGAAAATGTTCGAACCAAACGCTATCGTAAGTGTAATAAGTTATTATTAGAAAATGTGTGTCCAGAAATCACTTGTTTGTAGATACAAGGCGTATCGATTTTCAGATTGCACGCAAACCGTCTCCAAATCTCAGGATTAAACTGAGTACAGTATATTCTCCACAAGTGTCAGACCGCAAGGAAGCTAACCCTGACACTCCTAGAGTCAGGGACTGCGTTTTCGAGCCTCGCGTCCGTCTTTGTAGTTTGCCGAACGTAGGCAAGGAGAGCGAATAAAAGATAAGCATGAAACGTGAGTCGAGACAACCAAACGATTTAAATATCAACTTTTTTAATTTTACGTTTTTTTATACCGAAATTTTTCTGATGAAAATGACATAAAACACGACATAATTTGAACATCGTTTACTTATTAACACGTTCACTGTCACGCCAGATATTTCACTGTATTGAGATAAAACAGACGCCCTGTGTTACATTACATAGAGTCGGCCTACAGTTTGACTGCCAGTTTGAGAATTGGCCTGCCGTTTGACTGACACTTGTAGAATCGGCCCTACATTTGACTGACACTTGTAGAATCGGC
>NW_017100161.1:3214314-3215358 GCF_001263275.1 Habropoda laboriosa | reverse complement strand
TTTGAATGACCCAATGCCAGATTTGAATGACCCAAAGCCAGATTTGAATGACCCAGTGCCAGTTTGAATGATCCAATGCCAGTTTGAATGACCCAATGCCAGTTTGATTGACCCAATGCCAGTTTGAATGACCCAATGCCAGTTTGAATGACCCAATGCCAGTTTGAATGACCCAGTGCCAGATTGGAATGACTCAATGCCAAATTTGAATGATCCAAAGCCAGACTGGAAGACCAACTGTCAGTTTAAATGAACCAAAGCCAGTTTGAATGACCCAAAGCCAGATTGGAATGACCCAAAGCCAGATTGCTTTAGTGCAGTAGAGTTCGGATGTGAACTCACATCCTTTGATTTCTTCTTCCAAGTTTTGGTAGTTCAGCTTCAAACATGCACATGCACACACATATATAACCAATCACCAAACCCTCAAAAAATTCACTCACAGTTCGCAGACAGGCAGCTGGGCTCTGCAATGTCGATTTCGTTGCATCCTTCCTTCCTTCCTTCCTCTCAGATGGTCATCCTTCCTCCAAGCGTTGATTTTCCAAGACTCACAAACTCACGAATTGTGAGTCACTGTGGAATGGGCGACGCGAAAAGTATTTCGAAACGCGATTTATTTAGAGAGGGAGAAATCGCGAATTTATATTACTTGAAATTTGACTAAACTTCATAGAACGCGAGTGAAAAGTTGAAAGAAGTATCAAATAAGCGCGGTATATAAATTGAATGAAAAGAAACTACGGGAGGAAGTATCAGATTAACGCGGAAAAAGAATGAAATATACATCGAACAAGGGACGAAGCTATTACAATATGCAATGACTCTAGTATTTATGAAAATTCAAAGATATATATTTGAAAAATCGATTATTTATTGCGAAACACTAGTAAGACGGTTTAATTAGGGGCAGCACAATATATAACACAACTAACTACCCATATCACCAGAAAAAAAAACCCATTTTTGTCACTCACCATTCGCAGATTAGGCAGCTGGGCTCTGCAACGTGGATTTTACTGCATTGCCTCCTTCCTTCCTCTC